>NC_050174.1:34353589-34531089 GCF_008315115.2 Sander lucioperca | reverse complement strand
TACTCTGGAGGACTGCAGGGGGTACGTGTCCCCCTAGTGGTACTCTGGAGGACTGCAGGGGGTACGTGTCCCCCTAGTGGTACTCTGGAGGACTGCAGGGGGTACGTGTCCCCCTAGGGGTACTTTGGAGGACTGCAGGGGGTACGTGTCCCCCTAGGGGGACTTTGGAGGACTGTAGGGGGTACGTGACATTTTTTGCTAAATGTTTTTCAGTTCCAAGGCTGTAGGACTTTTACTGGCTTTCTTTCTCTCCAAGTTTGTCGCTTTTTTTCAAAGTTTGTCACGTTTTTGAAGGTTTTGTCATTTGTTTTGACCTATTCGTGCCTTTCTTCCTTAATTTTTTCTACTTTCTCTTTTTTTCTTCAAAGTTTAAGTCACTTTTTTCAAAGTTTGTCACTTATTTTAATTTTTTGTCACTGTTCTGTTGTCACTGCCCTAGTGTTGCCTTCCTTCTTTCTACTGTGTTTTTTCTAAGTATTTGTTACTATTTCCGACCTATTCTTGCCTTCCTTCCTTCTTTCTACCGTCTTCTTTTTCTGTTTTTGCTTTTTCCATCAGCATCTAAATGTTGTCCAGGTCCAAGGCTGTTGTTTAGTAAATCTATCGCTGACATCGCTGGATTCTTTCGGGGGTACATGGCTTAAAAAAAAACTGTTCAAAGGGGGAACATTATTGAAAAAAGCTTGAGAACCAGTGGTCTACTCTACCTGTAAAGTGTCCTGGGATATAACTTCTGTTAGGATTTGACACTATAAATTGAATAGAATTGAACCTCCGTCTTCCTGTGTGTCCTGCTGCAGACGCTGACCAGGCAGCATGACGGACACGGTGATGAGCAGCAGCGCGGACCGCTGGCAGTCCAACGACAGGCAGAGGACCGTGCACGCTGGGTAAGCAGGACCGTCACGTAGAACAGTCATTCCCAAACTGTGGTCCGTGAGGGTACTGCAGGTGGTCTGTGGAAAAGCAAAATAAAATGTAAAATTATAGTTTTTTAACCTTCATTTTACCAGGAAATTCCCATAAACTATTATTATTATTTTTAGGCAAGAGTAGGCCTAACTGTACGTCCACACCGCCGCCGACTTGAGCTGCAAAGCAGCTCTGGCCGCCCGGTCGAGGACGCTGGTCAGAAAGTCCGGGGAAGCTGTTTGAGGCTTTGGCCGCTCTGACGTAGCAGCATTCTATGTTCATCATGGAAAAAGATCAAGCAGCCACTGCACGGCCAATACACTGACACTAGAAACCTTTTATAAATGACATATATAATGACAGAATGTGTATTGGTTGTTGGTCGCAGCGGTGTCTGTTAGCAGTTAGCTCGCTCGTTAGCCGCTGAACCGCAGCAGCGTGCAGGCAGAGCGAGCAGCCACCAGCTGTTGATCCGTGCAGGACTTCACCGTGAGCGGACTGTTTAGAGACCATGTGACCGGCAGGTAACGTTAACTGGTCCCTATACGCAAATATCATAAATGATAGGGAACCCAGCAACGGCCATGATGAGCTTCTCCTCCTTTTTCTCTGAACTAATGTTTTGGTAGGAACCAAAGTTTACATCGTATGTTTCTCTGGAATCAGCCAGCGTGAAGGACGTCTATATTCTGATTGGTTGCCGCTGAACCGCGTCATAGCTCATTACCATAAAGTTGACCTACTTTCAACTTTCTGATTAACGCTCTGGTCGCTCAAAACGTGACGCCGACAGATTTGCTGCTCCTTGCAGCTGAGAGAAGCAGCTTCCATTGAAAATGAATGACTTCCTGTATCTTTAGAAGATCAGGTCGGCGGCGGTGTGGACGGACAGTAACTGTGTTTTCATTAAATGTGTATAGGGCCAGAGGCAAAGAATGTTGTCACGATCCCATCACACGCATAGCCTTTATAGGCAGTTTATACCAAACAAACTATAAATGGCATGAATAAGGCCTATTATTATTTTAATTTCCAGTTAGTTTCTTGATCTCGCGTTTCTGAAATGTTTTGCGGATGTGCTGTTAAGTGGACAAACTCACATAGCCTACTTTTTGAGGACTTGTAAAACTCTGAAGATTAATAATCCCCTAAAATCGCCAAAGGTTTTGAAATTTTAACTATATCCAAGTGTTCTTATTGCTGTATAGATTTCATCGTTGTGTGCAGTAAACGTTCTTTTAACGAGCCTGTTGTACTGATGAGATGACCAGTTATAGTTTCAGTGCTAGTAGGCCTATTAATTAATTAAGAGGTGCGGATTAATTCAGGTAGGACTGTATGTAGCCATATTTTATTATGTGTATTATGAGGTGGTCAGCGAAAATTCTTGATTACAAATAGTGGTCCACACACACAAAAAGGTTGAAAACCCCTGCTGTTGAACATGTTTGTGTTGTTAAACTTCCCTGTGAGTGGACTGATCCTTCTCTGTGCTCTGCTTTGCTTCCTCTGCCTCCCTCTGACGTGTTTCTGGGACGCAGTGATAAAGAGCAGTAAGTAGACCAACTCCTCGTCACTGCCCGATGTCAGTCGAGTGCAGACGTGAGTCGCACGTGCTCAGATTCAAACGGTTTACGGCATAACATGTCATACTGAAATTTGTAAAATCTATAAAATAATAAACTTTTCTCATTACAAACAATAACAGAAGATGGAAATCATTTCCAAAACGTTGTAGCTATCTATGATTGTTTGGTTGCTAACGTTAGCTCAAAACACCATTCCAGTGACGGCCTTTGTTGTGTTTGGTTGCTAACGTTAGCTCAAAACACCATTCCAGTGACAGCCTTTGTTGTGTTTGGTTGCTAACGTTAGCTCAAAACACCATTCCAGTGACAGCCTTTGTTGTGTTTGGTTGCTAACGTTAGCTTAAAACGGCATTCCAGTGACAGCCTTTGTTGTGTTTGGTTGCTAACGTTAGCTTAAAACGGCATTCCAGTGACAGCCTTTGTTGTGTTTGGTTGCTAACGTTAGCTCAAAACACCATTCCAGTGACGGCCTTTGTTGTGTTTGGTTGCTAACGTTAGCTCAAAACGCCATTCAAGTGACAGCCTTTGTTGTGTTTGGTTGCTAACGTTAGCTTAAAACGGCATTCCAGTGACAGCCTTTGTTGTGTTTGGTTGCTAACGTTAGCTTAAAACGGCATTCCAGTGACGGCCTTTGTTGTGTTTGGTTGCTAACGTTAGCTTAAAACGGCATTCCAGTGACGGCCTTTGTTGTGTTTGGTTGCTAACGTTAGCTTAAAACGGCATTCCAGTGACAGCCTTTGTTGTGTTTGGTTGCTAACTTGTAGCCAGCAGTGAACCAACTTGGTTACGTATAGGTTACAGAAGTCTCTCGTTAGCAGGTTCTCGGAGGCTCCTTCAGCCTCTCATCTACAACTGACATCAGGGATCATGCCGTGAAAATGTGATGCCTTACGCTAAATAATAAATGACTGCTATGTAACGTACCGATCTCATTATTCTGTCACACAGCGACGCTCAACTCACATCTGGTAGTTACAGTAGTTTGGAGGACGACGTTTTTGTCATCTTCTTTGGACCTTTTCCTTCTTACCTTCCTTCCTTCCTTTCCTCCCTCCTTCCTTCCTTCCTTCCTTCCTTCCTTCCTTCCTTCCTTCCTTCCTTCCTTCCCTCCTTCCTTCCTTCCTTCCTTCCTTCTTACCTTCCTTCCTTCCTTCCCTCCTTCCTTCCCTCCCTCCTTCCTTCCTTCCTTCCTTCCTTCTTACCTTCCTTTTTTCCTTCCTTCCTTCCTTCCTTCCTTCCTTCCTTCCTTCCTTCCTTCCCTCCTTCCATCCTTCCTTCCCTCATTCCTTCCTTCCTTTCATCCTTCCCTCCTCCCTTCCTTCCCTCCTTCCCTCCTTCCTTCCTTCCTTCCCTCCTTCCCTCCTTCCTTCCCTTCCTACCTTCCTTCCTTCCCTCCTTCCCTCCTTCCTTCCCTTCCTACCTACCTTCCTTCCTTTCCTCCTTCCTTCCTTCCTACCTTCCTTCCTTCCTTTCTACCTACCTTCCCTCATTCCTCCCTTCCCTCCCTCCTTTCATCCTTCCCTCCTTCCTTCCTTCCTTCCTTCCTTCCTTCTTACCTTCCTTTTTTCCTTCCTTCCTTCCTTTCTTCCTACCTACCTAACTTCCCTCCTTCCTTCCTTCCCTCCTTCCTTCCTTCCTTCCCTCATTCCTTCCTTCCTTCCTTCCTTCCATCCTTCCCTCCTTCCCTCCTCCCTTCCTACCTTCCTTCCTTCCCTCCTTCCTTCCTACCTACTTTCCCTCATTCCTCCCTTCCCTCATTCCTCCCTTCCCTCCCTCCTTTCATCCTTCCCTCCTTCCTTCCTTCCTTCCTTCCCTCCCTCCTTCCCTCCTTCCTTCCTTCCTTCCTCCTTACCTTCCTTTTTTCCTTCCTTCCTTCCCTCCTTCCATCCTTCCCTCCTTCCTTCCTTCCTTCCTTCCCTCCTTCCTTCCTTCCTTCCTTCCTTCCTTCCTTCCTTCCTTCCTTCCCTTCCTACCTTCCTTCCTTCCATCCTTCCTTCCTTCCTTCCTTCCTTCCTTCCTTCCCTCATTCCTTCCTTCCTTCCTTCTATCCTTCCCTCCTTCCTTCCCTCCCTTCCTACCTTCCTTCCTTCCCTCCTTCCTTCCTTCCCTCCCTCCTTTCATCCGTCCCTCCTTCCTTCCCTTCCTACCTTCCTTCCTTCCTACCTTCCCTCCTTCCTACCTTCCCTCCTTCCTTCCCTTCCTACCTTCCTTCCTTCCTACCTTCCCTCCTTCCTTCCCTTCCTACCTTCCTTCCTTCCCTCCTTCCTTCCTTCCTTCCTTCCTTCCCTCCCTCCTTTCATCCTTCCTTCCTTCCTTCCTTTTTTTTTTTTTCGCATTTTTTAAGGTTTTTGTAACTTATTTTGAAGTTTGTCTTCCTTCTTTCTATTGTGTGTGGTGTTTTTTTTTACAAGTCTGTCACTTTTTACAAAGTTTTTGTCTCTGTTTTCTATTTTCCACCTATTCTTGCTTTACTTCCTTCTTTCTATCGACTTTTTACGTACGTGTGTGTGTGTGTGTGTGTGTGTGTCTGTGTGTGTGTGTGTGTTTGTGTGTGTGTGTGTCTGTGTGTGTCTGTGTGTGTCTGTGTGTGTCTGTGTGTGTGTGTGTGTGTGTGTGTGTGTGTGCATCTGTGTGTGTGTGTGTGTGTGTCTGTGTGTGTGTGTGTGTGTGTGTGTCTGTGTGTGCGTGTGTGTGCGTCTGTGTCTGTGTGTGTGTGTTTGTGTGTGTGTGTGTGTGTGTCTGTGTGTGTCTGTGTGTGTCTGTGTGTGTGTGTGTGTGTGTGTGTGTGTGTGTGTGTGTGTGTGTGTGCATCTGTGTGTGTGTGTGTGTGTGTCTGTGTGTGCGTGTGTGTGCGTCTGTGTCTGTGTGTGTGTGTGTGTGTGTGTGTGTGTGTGTCTGTGTGTGTGTTTGTGTGTGTGTGCAAGCGTCAGTCGGGGGGGAACGGAGCAGTAGCCCCACCCGCTGCAGAGAGCCGACAGCCAGGATGGAAACGGCAGCGACTTCAGCGACTTTTAAATCGTTAAAGTCTACATTGATGTTAAAATGTATACAGGTTGGCAGGACGGTCTGAAATGTTTTGCACGCTGTACGTTTTGTTGGTAAAGGAGTCACACACACGTCTCGTCTTCATATCAGAAACAAGGAAATGATCAACCCCGTTCTCACTCCTGATTGGTCATTGGCTCTCAGAGTGCACGTGGGACTGCTGTGATTGGTTGAAGTCGCGGGAAACTTCAGGTTATCGGTCAAATGTGCGGAAAAGTTGCGGTGATTGGTCAAAATTGCGAGTCGCACCAAATTCGCGGTGATTGGTTGAATTTGCGTGAATTGGCGCGATCGCGACATCGCGAAATCCTGGAGGGACTGAATAGGGTGTCCCCTATAAAGATACTACCTGCTATGTAACTGTGCAGAGAGCAGTGTAATGTGTTCATGCTGCGTGGATGCAAATGTGTGATTGCTTGTGTTTGGCTGACAGGGGCAACTGGACGATGCAGCCGGGCCCTGGTCCTGGTCCGGACCTGACAGATGAAGAGAAAGAAATCATAAACAGCGTGATCGCTCGAGCCGAGAAGATGGAGGCCATGGAGCAAGAGAGAATCGGGTGAGAGGTCGTAAAGACATGCAGCGGTTTTTGTGATATGTGCATAAAAAAAACAAAAAACTGCCTGTTGAGACTGATGATTTTTTAGCCTGGGAACTGGACAGTGACTGATGGGAACTATCTTTACACTGGTCCAGTATTAAGCTAGATCGCTGTATTCGGAAGTTGTGAACCGGGCTGTAATGTAATCCTACAGGACAGATGTTCAGCGTCCGTTAGCGTCCACTAAAAGTTCTGTTGTTGCCGCTGACAGACTCAGATTATTATTCTAAGTGTCTGACAACATTATGAAAGGATCCCTACAGAGATAGACCTTTTAGTTAAAGAGTAAGATCCTTTTAGTTTAACATGAAACCCCCATCACCAAACCTTTCTTTTTAGTAAACTCTGAACACTAACAATGTTGTCAATGCTTCCGTTAAGGTGTAGAGCTCCTGGTGATACTTGGAGCAAAGTCTCATGTTGTGTCGAGCCTTCTTAGTGTTTTAAAAATAGATATTTTGAGGCTAGCGTAAAGTGCCCCTAGGACTCCCATTCAAAAGGCAATTTGACCCAAAAACGAGAATACGGTCAGTCTTAAAAGTGGCGATTCCGAGACCCTAGGTTGAATTTTGGCGAGAGTTACGGTTTAAGTAAGTCCCCCCCCCCCCCCCCCCAGGCGCCTGATCAACCGTCTGGACGATATGAAGAAGACCGTGTGTGGCGACGGACAGTCCCGCTGTCTGCTGTGCGGGGAGCAGCTGGGCTCCCCCGGGGTCAGCTCCGTGGTGTGTGAGGACTGCAAAAAGGTTGGTGATGATGAGGCTGGCTATCAAAGATGATTTCTGGGTGTGTTCCTTCCTTCCTTCCTTCCTTCCTTCCTTCCTTCCTTCCTTTTTTCCACCCTTCCTTCCTTCCTTCCTTCCTTCCTTCCTTCCTTCCTATGTTCCTTCCTTCTTTCTTTCCTTCCTTCCTATTTTCCTTCCTTCCTTCCTTCCTTCCTTCCTTCCTTCCTTCCTTCCTTCCTATGTTCCTTCCTTCCTTCCTTCCTTCTTTCTTTCCTTCCTTCCTATCTTCCTTCCTTCCTTCCTTCCTTCCTTCCTTCCTATGTTCCTTCCTTCTTTCTTTCCTTCCTTCCTATCTTCCTTCCTTCCTTCCTTCCTTCCTTCCTGTGTTCCTTCCTTCCTTCCTTCCTTCCTTCGTTCTTTCCTTCCTTTTTTCCTCCCTTCCTTCCTTCCTTCCTTCCTTCCTTCCTTCCTATGTTCCTTCCTTCTTTCTTTCCTTCCTTCCTATGTTCCTTCCTTCCTTTCTTCCTTCCTTCCTTCCTATGTTCCTTCCTTCCTTCCTTCCTTTTTTCCTCCCTCCCTTCCTTCCTTCCTTCCTTCCTATGTTCCTTCCTTCTTTCTTTCCTTCCTTCCTCCCTTCCTTCCTTCTTTCTTTCCTTCCTTCCTTCCTTCCTTCCTTCCTATGTTCCTTCCTTCTTTCTTTCCTTCCTATGTTCCTTCCTTCTTTCTTTCCTTCCTTCCTTCCTTCCTTCCTATGTTCCTTCCTCCCTTCCTTCCTTCCTTCCTTCCTATCTTCCTTCCTTCCTTCCTTCCTTCCTTCCTTCCTATGTTCCTTCCTTCTTTCTTTCCTTCCTTCCTTCCTTCCTTCCTATGTTCCTTCCTCCCTTCCTTCCTTCCTTCCTTCCTATCTTCCTTCCTTCGTTCCTTCGATCCTTCCTCCCTTCCTTCCTTCTTTCTTTCCTTCCTTCCTTCCTTCCTTCCTTCCTATGTTCCTTCCTTCTTTCTTTCCTTCCTTCCTTCCTTCCTATGTTCCTTCCTCCCTTCCTTCCTTCCTTCCTATCTTCCTTCCTTCGTTCCTTCGTTCCTTCATTCCTTCGTTCCTTCCTTCCTATCTTTCTTCCTTCCTATCTTCCTTCCTTCCTTCCTTTTTTCCTTCCTTCATTTTTTCCTTCCGCCTTTTTCAAGGTTTTTGTCACTTTTTACTAAGTTTTCGTCTCTGTTTTCTAAGTTTTTGAAACTATTTTCCACCTATTCTTTTTCTTTTCTATTCTAAAACGTTTGCAAACCAGTGGGATAGACTGATATAATGTATGAGAGTGGGATAGACTGATGTAATGTATAAGAGTGGGATAGACTGATATAATGTATGAGAGTGGGATAGACTGATGTAATGTATAAGAGTGGGATAGATTGATATAATGTATGAGAGTGGGATAGAGTGATATAATGTGTAAGAGAGCAGCTGTAAGTCTGTATTTCCTCCTGTGGTGTAGAACATGTGTACCAAGTGTGGCACCCAGTGCAGCAGTCGGCCCCGCGCCGTCTGGCTCTGCAAGATCTGCAGAGAACAGCGAGAGGTGAGTCCTTCACGCCAGCTGACAGATAAAACATCTCACTTTGTCTGTTGGGAAGCCTATAACATATAGCCTATATTTATTCTGTTTTCTCAGGTGTGGAAGAGGTCTGGTGCCTGGTTCTTCAAAGGCTTTCCGAAGCATTTCCTGCCGTCGCCCATGCCGTTATCTAAAGCCGAGGCGGGAGCCCAGGAGGCGGCAGAGCGCAAAGAGCCGCCAGCCTCTGGACCCAGGCAGGCGGCGACCCAACCACAACCCCCAGGTACATTTATGGCGCTTTTCCATCACATGGTACCTGCTCGCCTCGACTCTACTCTACTCGCCTTTTTTGGTTTTCCATTACGAAAAAAGGTCCCTGGTACCTGCTAACAGGTACTTTTTTTAGTACCTCCTCCGTCGAGGTTCCAAGCGAGCTGAGGCGATACCAAAAGGTGACGTGAAAGCGACAGACGGGGGTGTCCTGAACAAACCAGCTGTGGTTTTTTTTGCTGCCTCCAGCTTAATTTTAAAATAAATGTGTCTTCTGGCAACAACACACCTTCCACGTTCTGTGTGTGTGTCGCGTTAGGTCACAGTAGTTTACTGCGGCGCCGCTTGTGTTACAGTTCTGCGGAGGCTCCGGCAGAGCTTTCGCCGTAGCCTAACTACACACACACATGCTGGCTCATCGCACACACTAGCGCACAGCTATAAACATCAGGCCACTTACACAGCTAGGCTACGGAGAAAGCTCTGCGTGGAGCCTCCACAGAACTGTAAAACAAGCTCAAGTGGCCTGATGTTTATACTTGTGCGCCGGCATATAAGACGACCAGCCACGCTGAGGCGGTACTAAAATCTGCAACGGAAAACGGACGCACAATGTGTCGAGTCGAGGCGAGTCGAGCAGGTACCATGTAATGGAAAAACGCCAGTAGAGTGCTCATATTATGCTCATTTTCAGGTTCATAATTGTATTTTGAGGTTGTATCAGAATAGGTTTACATGGTTTAATTATCAAAAAACACCATATTTTTGTTGTACTGCACATTGCTGCAGCTCCTCTTTTCACCCTGTGTTCAGGTCTCTGTTTTAGCTACAGAGTGAGACCTCTCACTGCTGTAACATCTTTGTTGGCAGTCGCACATGCTCAGTAGCTAGGTAAGATCACATGCTCAGTAGCTAGGTAAGATCACATGCTCGGTAGCTAGGTAAGATCACATGATCAGTAGCTAGGTAAGATCACATGATCAGTAGCTAGGTAAGATCACATGATCAGTAGCTAGGTAAGATCAAGGGGGTAAGCTTCGCTTCAGAGCTCGAATTTGCTATGGCGCCATGTTGATGCTACCAAGCCATCACCTCCCGTTAGCATCCCATTGACTGCCATTCATTTTGACGTCACTTTGACAGAGAATAACTTTACATCTGAAGAGTTTAAAGACTCTATTTGTCCATTGTTTATTTCTAAAGAAACACGACAATGTATAAAAGGCTCCATTACCTTGTAGCTCACGTTATGGCTCCGTAGCAGACGTTTTTATAAAAATAGGCTAACGATTGGGTCATAACCACGAGACTTACTGTCTCATAGTAGAGGAATTACCGTATAGTACAGGAGAAGCTCTCAGGCAGTTTGGACTTCCATTAGCTGTTTAAGTTTAATTACTAATGTTAACTATCATTTTAGTGATCAATAATTAGCCTGTGTCTATGTTATCTCCTTACATATACCTACGCTCTCCGTCTCTGCTAGATTAGGAATGATTGAGATTTCTCTTGGCACAGCTACCAAAATAGAGTCTTTAAACTCTTCAGATGTAAAGTTATTCTCTGTCAAAGTGGCGCCAAAATGAATGGCAGTCAATAGGATGCTAACGGGAGGTGATGGCTTGGTAGCATTAAAATGGCGCCATAGGAGCTACGCGGTCCGAGGAGAAGCTAACCACCTTGTCTATAAGTCATTCAATGGGCCCAAAAATGTTTTATTTTTACTGAGTTTAGCTGGGTAGGACTCTCATGCAGATGGATCTTTTCAGTCTCATTAGATCCTCTGCACTCAACCCCACCTCCCGTTGCTCTTTTCAATCCTTTTATCTGCTTCCCAAATTTGGCAGCACCGCCCACTGTTGGCGAGGAGGGGGGCGAAGAGCTCAATTAAGCTGTCGGTGGGAAGGAAGCTGCATGCTGTGGCATGGCATGGCTCACATTTTGTCATTTCACACTTTCAGAGTGATCACCTGAGCTGTGATTCCCCTCCGTAACAGAGAGGGTTAGTGTAACAGCCTGGGAAAGGGAGATGTAGGGTACATCCCATCCATGTCCCTTATCTGATAGCTCCTTGACTCCTCAGTCCTCAGATGAACCAGGAAGTTCTTCTGTTCCTCCTCGGTGAAGGCCGTCGCTAGTTTTAAGTCTTCTGCAACACAGAATGATGTTCATGTTTTGAATTATGGTCACAAAACACACAACACATTTGCTTGTTGCCTCTCTCCTCCCGTGAGCTCTATAGAGAAACCTGCCAACAAAAAGAGAGAACACAGCGAATAAATGGCCAAGGCGGGGGAAACGCCAGAGCAGGGGGAATGAGAGGGAGAAACGCCAGAGCAGGGGGAATGAGAGGGAGAAACGCCAGAGCAGGGGGAATGAGAGGGGGAAATGCCAGAGCAGGGGGAATGAGAGGGGGAAACGCCAGAGCAGGGGGAATGAGAGGGGGAAACGCCAGTGCAGGGGGAATGAGAGGGGGAAACGCCAGAGCAGGGGGAATGAGAGGGGGAAATGCCAGAGCAGGGGGAATGAGAGGGGGAAACGCCAGAGCAGGGGGAATGAGAGGGGGAAACGCCAGAGCAGGGGGAATGAGAGGGGGAAACGCCAGAGCAGGGGGAATGAGAGGGGGAAACGCCAGAGCAGGGGGAATGAGAGGGAGAAACGCCAGAGCAGGGGGAATGAGAGGGGGAAACGCCAGAGCAGGGGGAATGAGAGGGAGAAACGCCAGAGCAGGGGGAATGAGAGGGGGAAACGCCAGAGCAGGGGGAATGAGAGGGAGAAACGCCAGAGCAGGGGGAATGAGAGGGGGAAACGTCAGAGCAGGGGGAATGAGAGGGGGAAACGCAGCAAAAGATATTCATTTTTAAACCAAAACATAGCAATGTTAATGTAGCCTTAATGTGGACCTTGACTCAACCATTTTTTTATTTATTTTTTTTAAGATTATTTTTGGGGCATTTTTAGGCCTTTATTTGACAGGACAGCTGAAGAAATGAAAGGAGAGAGAGAGAGAGAGAGAGAGAGAGAGAGAGAGGGGGGAATGACATGCAGCAAAGGGCCGCAGGTTGGAGTCAAACTCTGGCCCGCTGCGTCGAGGAGTAAACCTCTATATATGCGCGCCCACTCTACCAACTGAGCTAACCGGGCGCCCGACTCAACCATTTAAACCTGTCTATCAAACTAACCTATCACGGTAGCTGGAGCATATTGTCTGCCAGCTGATGTACATTAGCTCGTACAGCTGCAGCTTGTTGTATGTAGGTCAGTGTCTTTGCATCGAAAAAGCTGCAACATCAAAAGTATCCAGAGGGACGAGGGAGTATTACCGATTCCACTGCAGCAGGAGAAGTAGTGTGATTGTTATGCGTGTCGAACCTGTAAAATAAAAATGGACGACACGTCTTCTCTTCCTCAAGCTGTACCAAAGTGAAGCCAAAAAAAGAGCTCAACAGTGACCGCCCTCTTTTTGAAGTAATTTCCCCCCTTTAGTATCTCCGTTGACGTTTCATTAAATCCTTAAATGAAGAGTTTTAAGTCTGGAACCAAAGCCAACCAGCTACGAGATGAATCGTGACCATGAAACATTTGATTCGGCGCCAAATAACATTTTGGGATTTTCACTTCCCGAACCACGCTGTTGAGCTCCATGTACGGTGTGTATCTGTGTGTTTACTGTGTTATGTGATTCATTCTACTTGTAGGACCCGAGCCGCAGGGCCGCGCTGCTTACCCGCCTGTGGCCCCTAAACCATCAGTTGCACGCATAGCGACGGGCGGGGCGGGCCCTGAAGAGGCGGGGCCGGGCAGCCCGGTGGTGATGAAGAAGACGGTGCCCGTCCAGAGCTCCAGACCTCAGCCGGCTGCTGCCCAGCAGGGTGAGAGACCAACACATTCTCACTCCCAACTCTGTAAATACTGATATACCGACTTCTAGCTCACCCGGTAGAGTGTTCACTCCATCACTCCACTTCGTTAGGGTTAGGGAAAGATCATGGGTGGGGTTAAAAGATGTACGTTTAAGACTACGCTTACACGTGGCCGGCTATTTTCATAAACAGACATTTCAACCTCTCCGTTTTCAAAAATAACATCGTGCACAGCTGTCAGTTTTCAGAAAAGTGTTCGTTGTACCTGTGTATATATATGCCGTCGATGCCGTCAAGAGCATGCCAAACCTGTAGGTGGCAGAGTAACGAGCAGAGCAGGGGGAATGAGAGGGCAAAATGCTAGAGCAGGGGGAATGAGAGGGCGAAACATCAGAGCAGGGGGAATGAGAGGGGGAAATGCCAGAGCAGGGGGAATGAGAGGGGGAAATGCCAGAGCAGGGGGGAATGAGAGGGGGAAACGTCAGAGCAGGGGGAATGAGAGGAGGAAACGCCAGAGCAGGGGGGAATGAGAGGGGGAAACGTCGGAGCAGGGGAAATGAGAGGGGGAAACACCAGAGCAGGGGGAATGAGAAGGCAAAATGCTAGAGCAGGGGGAATGAGAGGGGGGAATGCTAGAACAGGGGAAATGAGAGGGGGAAACACCAGAGCAGGGGGAATGAGAAGGCAAAATGCTAGAGCAGGGGGAATGAGAGGGGGGAATGCTAGAACAGGGGGAATGAGAGGGGGAAACGACAGAGCAGGGGGGAATGAGAGGGGGAAACGCCAGAGCAGGGTAAATGAGAGGGGGAAACACCAGAGCAGGGGGAGTAAGAGGGGGAAACGCCAGAGCAGGGGGAATGAGAGGGGGAAACACCAGAGCAGGGGGAGTAAGAGGGGGAAACGCCAGAGCAGGGGGAATGAGAGGGGGAAATGCTAGAGCAGGGGGAATGAGAGGGCGAAACATCAGAGCAGGGGGAATGAGAGGGGGAAATGCCAGAGCAGGGGGAATGAGAGGGGGAAATGCCAGAGCAGGGGGAATGAGAGGGGGAAACGCCAGAGCAGGGGGAATGAGAAGGCAAAATGCTAGAGCATGGGGAATGAGAGGGGGAAACGCAGCAAAAGATATTCATTTTTAAACCAAAACATAGCAATGTTAATGTAGCCTTAATGTGCCAGGGAGAGACTCTCGTAGGAATGAAATGTGGCGTTCCTATCGTGGTGTTACGTTGTGCAGTCTCAGATGATTGGCTGTGCTTGCAGGCCCAGTGGCAGGAGATGGAGCGGCATACTCCTCTGGTGCAGTTCCTCCGGAGCAGAGAGCGCCTCTTGCAGCCAGAGAGGACCGGAAACAGCCCGTTGCCTACAGCGCTCCTCCCCCCGCCCGACAGCAACCTCCCCCAGCTGAGGAGGAGGAGGAGGCCAACGACTATGACTCCGATGAAGCCAGTGAGTACAACATCTGCTCACTCTTCCAGAGAGTAAGGTGGCTGATGTGTGTAGATTAAAGGGTTACTTAGCCTGTTTTAACAGTCTTTGATATTGGTCCAGTATAAAGCAAGACCGCAATGCAATGTTATTATTCTAAGTGTGTCACAACATTATGGAAAGGATCCCTACAGAGATAGACCTTTTAGTTAAAGAGTAAGATCCTTCTAGTTTAACATGAAACAGCCCTGAAATCCCCGTCACCAAACTCCACCAGACTCCATGTAAATAATCAGGACTTTTAGTGTGTATAGAGCCAGCATATTTCCACATGTAAATGGGTGAATTAAGGTTTCTTTTCAACCAAACCAGAGTGGTGATTGTTGGAACAGTGGAAAGATGAACCAAGACGGCTTTTGATAGTTTTATTTTGTTTCTGTCGACTTTGAATCAAGTGTGTTTTACGATGATAAAAGTCCTGATTATTTACATGGAGTCTGGTGGGTTTGGTGATGGTGAGTTTGAGGCTGTTTCATGTTAAACTAAAAGGATCTTACTCTTTAACTAAAAGGTCTATCTCTGTAGGGATCCTTTCATAATGTTGTCAGACACTTAGAATAATAATCTGCGCCTGTCAACTTTTAGTGGACTGAAACTCTCTCAATACAGGAGACCTTTTGTTCCCATCAGTCACTAAGATGCAAAAACGTGGGAAAATAGGAAAGTCACCCTTTAAGTAGACAGCACTAAAGCAGGGCCTATGATATAAAATAAATCAAATAAATACTCAAGTGTCAAAGGAAGACACTCAGAAAATAAGGTTCTGGGTAAAAAAAAAAATTAAAAAAGAAGAGACTGCCCACACACATTTGCTTTGGAGGAGTTTCGTTGCCTAGCGTAGCCATTGGGGAACAAATGATCAAGTGTCATTAGTTAATTTTTCTCTTATATAACTTAACTTTCTGGGCTGCGATTCATCACCAAAGTGATGTTCCAAAGACACAAAGATCTCCAAACAGAGATTAAGAAAGAAACTAACAGCCACAAATAAAATAATAATAATAATTGAGCAGCAATAGCTTATTAACATTTATCTAATGATCAGATCATAGACTGTAAATATGAATGGACAGGGCATGTGTGACGTCACCCATTGGATGGTGGAGAGCTGCTAGGAGTCGTGGAGTTTGCCGTTACGAGCGCAGCCATCCTGGTTGAGGATGTGAGGATTTTAGAAGAGAGGGAGGAGAGAGAGAGGAGAGAGGGAGGAGTGAGGGAGGAGTGAGGGAGGAGAGAGGGAGGAGAGAGGGAGGAGAGAGGGAGGAGAGAGGGAGGGGAGAGGGAGGAGAGAGAGGAGAGAGGGAGGAGAGAGAGAGAGGAGAGAGGGAGGAGTGAGGGAGGGGAGAGGGAGGAGAGAGAAAGGAGAGAGAGAGGAGAGAGATAGGCGAGAGGGAGGAGAGAGGGAGGAGAGAGATAGGCGAGAGGGAGGAGAGGGAGGAGAGAGATAGGTGAGAGGGAGGAGAGAGAGAGGAGAGAGGGAGGAGTGAGGGAGGAAAGAGAGAGGAGAGAGGGAGGAGAGAGGGTGGAGTGAGGGAGGAGAGAGGGAGGAGAGAGGGAGGAGTGAGGGAGGAGAGAGGGAGGAGTGAGGGAGGAGAGAGGGAGGAGTGAGGGAGGAGAGAGGGAGGAGTGAGGGAGGAGTGAGGGAGGAGAGAGGGAGGAGTGAGGGAGGAGAGAGGGAGGAGAGATGGAGGAGTGAGGGAGGAGAGAGGGAGGAGAGAGGGAGGAGAGGGGAGGAGAGAGGGAGGAGTGAGGGAGGAGAGGGGAGGAGTGAGGGAGGAGAGAGGGAGGAGTGAGGGAGGAGAGAGGGAGGAGAGAGGGAGGAGTGAGGGAGGAGAGAGGGAGGAGAGAGGGAGGAGAGAGGGAGGAGAGAGGGAGGGGAGAGGGAGGAGAGAGAGGAGAGAGGGAGGAGAGAGAGAGAGAGGAGAGAGGGAGGAGTGAGGGAGGGGAGAGGGAGGAGAGAGAAAGGAGAGAGAGAGGAGAGAGATAGGCGAGAGGGAGGAGAGAGGGAGGAGAGAGATAGGCGAGAGGGAGGAGAGGGAGGAGAGAGGGTGGAGTGAGGGAGGAGAGAGGGAGGAGTGAGGGAGGAGTGAGGGAGGAGTGAGGGAGGAGAGAGGGTGGAGTGAGGGAGGAGAGAGGGAGGAGTGAGGGAGGAGTGAGGGAGGAGAGAGGGAGGAGTGAGGGAGGAGAGAGAGAGGAGAGAGAGAGGAGAGAGGGAGGAGAGAGGGAGGAGAGAGGGAGAAGTGAGGGAGGAGAGAGAGAGGAGAGAGAGAGGAGAGAGGGAGGAACCACGTTACGTTACACACTTTCACTGCCAATCCCATCATAGCCACGCCCTAAAACACCACCTGCTTTATCGAAGATTTTAAAATCAACGAGACCATAATTCAAAAAACGAACATCATTCTGTGTTGCAGAAGACTTAAAACTAGCGATTGAGACTAGGGTTGGGTACCGAAAGTAGGAATCGGACCGGATTAGAACGAAAATTTCGGTTCCTCATTTCGGTTCCACTTAATGTGTCGACTGAAATATTTTCCCTCTGTCGCTCCGAAACGGACGTCAAAATATCCCCCTTTCTCTGTAGTCTACCGTTAGCTAGCTACCGTAAATGTAGGCTACTTTTAAAATGCCATATCTTCCCTCTGGGCTCACCAAAACGAATGTAAAATACTATACTTATTATATATTTAAGTACTTTAAAACGTTAATATATTGTTAAATTTAAATAATTTTCAATTTTTAAAAAAAAAAACTATAAAAGAGCCTTTCTTTGATGTCATTTTTCATTGTTTTTCAAGAATCGGTTTAGGAATCGGAAACTCATTATGAAAATGTTTACTGAGGTTATAAATCAAGTGAAAATAGACAGTTAAAGAAATGGACCAGCAGATCCCGTGTCTCTGGACGGAGACCAGTGAAGGATATTAGAAGATCTTTCCCGGTGATGGCTGAGCGTTACTGAGCAGCCTCCAACTGAGCTTGAAGACGTAGATGTGACGTGAGCAACCTGTCTGAAAGTTGGAAGTCTTCTGGTAGCTGTGCCAAGAGAAATCTCAATCATTCCCAATCTAGCAGAGACGGAGAGCGTAGGTATATGTAAGGAGTAGAGATGCACTGATTACAACTTTCTAGGCCGATTCTGATTTCTGATTTTCTTTGAGTTAGACCAGCTGATACCGATTTTAGCCGATTCAGATTTAATTTTTTCTAACCACTTTACCTCACACACACATATTTATTTTCTATCTTTTCTTTAATAGAACATGTGTTGAACAGATAATGGATCACTATAAAATAGAACTACCGTATTTTCCGGACTATAAGTCGCACTTTTTTTCATACTTTGGCTGGTCCTGCGACTTATAGTCAGGTGCGACTTATATATCAAATTATTTATAATTTCACATTTTTAAATGTTATTTCATGCTGAAAACATTACCGTCTAAAGCCGCCAGAGGGCGCTCTAGGCTTCTGACAACTATATGCTGCTCCTAAAGACAACTGAGAAAGAAAAGAAACTGCAGGTGACTGCAGGTAGTAAAATATGCAGCCGAAAACGGTAATCGAGCAGCAGAAAGAAAGTTTGGACTGGCGAAAAGGTGACTCTTACTGCAATGAAGAAAACAAAGAAAGCTAGTCGCACGCTGAAAGCAAGATGGCCAGAGCTGGAGGAACGAGTCCACAGATGTAGATGCACGTCAACGGTGCAGTTACGTCTCCACGCCCTGGTAGTTGTTCTGTATTCTGTTGTATAGTTGAATAACTGTTAATGTGTTACGTTAACATACCGGACACCTACCGTATTCAGCTCCTTGTTCTGTGTGCTATTGTCTAGTTGAATAACTTGCCTTTCCAGATTAAATGTCTGTTCTTGATCTTGGATTTTGTGAAATCAATTTCTAAATAAATGCAACTTATAGTTCAGTGCGACTTATATATGTTTTTTTCCTCTTCATGATGCATTTTTTGACTGATGCGACTTATACTCCAGAGCGACTTATAGTCCGAAAAATACGGTATATAAATTACTCCTGGTGTGGGACATTCACACACATCTAAAGAGCAATGTTAGAACGATTTCCTTCTTTTCACATCCAATATCAACTAAAGAAATGTGATTTAGGTTTTTGGTGTCGTCCCTCCACGCCCTACTTTCTCCTTGCAGGTGTTGCATATTGTAAACTTGTTATCTTCTGCTCACACGCTGAAGAATTCCCAAACAGCTGACATGTTGCAGGTTAATTCACCAGGTTCCTACATGTGGAGAATAGCGCCGACACACGGCGGGAAAGTTGAGAGAAAGGAGAAAGAGAGCGTGCTGCGGCGTCTGTGTGTGCGTGCGTCCTTGAGAACTGGCCGAGTACGTGAAAACCGGCCAATTCCGGTCACCGGCCGGTCTATCGGTGCATCTCTAGTAAGGAGATAACATAGGCACAGGCTAATTATTGCTAACTAAAATGCTAGTTAACATTAGTAATAGCTATTTAGCAGAGGCACCGTTGTTCTGTCCGGCGCTTAGCGCTGCCTAAGAGGATTCTGATTGGTTTAACTCGTCTTCCCCGTCGACCAGCAGCAACTTCTTTTTTAAATGGGTCAAAATGTTTAACAAAAATCCAACGTTTTGGTCGTCTTTTTCGACACTTTTGTCACTTTTTTTGGAGCTTCTGTCAATATTTTGATGTGTTTCTTTGACGTTTTTCAGTTTTTGTGACTTTTTTAGAAATTTTTGTCACTTTTTTGACATTTTTTTCCTTTGTTTTCCAACGTTCTGTTTTCAATTTTTCTTTAAATGCTATAAAATTGAATAAAACACCCAAATACAATGAAAGTAGTGAACGGATCATGTATTTAACTTGTGAAGAGCGTTGTATGGAACCATCCACGTTATTTTTTTTTGGACAATTTGTTGAAAGAAACCCA
Organism: Sander lucioperca; assembly: GCF_008315115.2. Lineage (NCBI taxonomy): Eukaryota > Metazoa > Chordata > Actinopteri > Perciformes > Percidae > Sander > Sander lucioperca. The sequence goes on along the minus strand of NC_050174.1, from coordinate 34,512,129 downwards.
AATTTTTGATAAAGAGACTTTTTGAAAATGGGTCAAATTTGACCTGAGAACACCAGGAGGGATAAAGAAATGCCGATACACCAGAGCACGTTTCTCTCCCATCCCAGAATGCTGTGTGGACTAGCCAGACCTTCCTCCGCAGCGCTGTGGAGGGAGGAGGAAGGTCTGGCAATACGAGACTACCAGCTGAGTGTCTGAGCCCAGTTGGCACCGCGGGACCAAACCGTTACCGCCATCACATCTCCGTAGAGAACAGACACAAAGCTATTTCTGCAGTTTCCTCCCTCCCAACACACACGCAGGGGATTGGATCAAAACACGAGGGGAATCTAAACCCTGTTGGCCCTGTTGTATCTCAAATTATTTGCACAGATAGCTCCATATTCCTGGACCTCAATACACCCAATCCCCCAGCGAGAGAATAACGGCCGTGTGATGCCGCAGGCGCGGGACACAAATACCACGGCACCGTTATCATCGTTAAAATGGGGTATGAAGCATAGCAAAAAAACTCTAGTTGATGCATCAGTATTGACTTATTGATTCACGTCTTCCTCTGCTTTTGTTCCTCGCTTATTGATTATCCTGCTTCGATAGCATCTGCCGCTTATCGTTTGTCATTTTCGACCCAGCTCTTTCTTGCGAGGACTGCTGGTGCAATTTATAGATTTAATGACGAGTTATTACCAGCAGACTAAAAGAGAGAAACAAGCATCAGCACAGTATGTCTAGGGCCCTGACACACCAGAGGTGGGACAAAGTCATTGTTATGCAAGTCACAAGTAAGTCTCAAGTCTTTGCCCTCGAGTCCCGAGTCAAGTCGAGTCAAAGATGAGGCAAGTCCCGAGTCGAGTCACAAGTCAAAGCCAACAAGTCTCAAGTCGAGTCCAAAGTCCTACCATTTTAGTTTCGAGTCATTTCAAGTCCTCTTACCACAGAAATAAAATTTATACAAATCATGTATGTCTGTAAGATTTGTATTTATTTAAACCTCTTTTTATACAATGACATTAATCAAATAAGGGCCCGCATGTTTTGCAAATTGCAACTCTTTTTTTTGTCGACTACCTCGTAATTTTTATAGCCAGACGAAACTATCTTCGGTATCATTTTGCCAACTGGCTCGTTGTTGCTTGTGCTTCATTGGTTGTCTTGCCATGTGCCTGCTTAGATGCTGTCGAATCAAAACTACGTGGGACTACAGTGATTGGATGTCGTGCAGGCAGCGAGCGTGCTCTCTGCATACATACAGGTGGTGCACATTTTTTTCACAGATGCAGATAAACTGAGAGCGGCGCGGCCGTGTGAACATTTTCTTCCCCAGTTTTCACGGGAAGTAGCAAGTCTTCTCGAGTCAAAAGGCGCAAGTCCAAGTGAAGTCACGAGTCATTGATGTTAAAGTCCAAGTCGATTTGCAAGTCTTTGTACATTTTGTCGAGTCGAGTCTGAAGTCATCAAATTCATGACTCGAGTCTGACTCGAGTCCAAGTCACATGACTCGAGTCCACACCTCTGTGACACACAAATCAGACGGCCGACCGTCGGCAGTAAAGTCAGTCGGACTGATCAGTCGGCTCCCCGAGGTCAAAAAAGTTCCTCAGAACACACTGAGGAGACGCCGACTTGAGCGTACGCTCTGCGCGTGCGCGAAACGTAACACGTCTCCATAGCAGCAGGCGGCGCTGCTCTGTATTGTTTCCATTAACAGTCTGATTATTTACCAGAAAATGAAAACCGGCAGCTGATTGGACGAACGCGTCACGTGGGTCTTTTTTCTCCGGAAATTCCAAGGGGGTAAGCTTCGCTTCAGAGCTCGAATCTCCTATGGCGCCATTTTGATGCTACCAAGCCATCACCCCCCGTTAGCATCCCATTGACTGCCATTCATTTTGACGTCACTTTGACAGAATAACTTTACATCTGAAGCGTTTAAAGACTCTATTTGTCCATTGTTTATTTCTAAAGAAACACGACAATGTATAAAAGGCTCCATTACCTTGTAGCTCACGTTATGGCTCCGTAGCAGACGTTTTTATAAAAATAGGCTAACGATTGGGTCATAACCACGAGACTTACTGTCTCATAGTAGAGGAATTACCGTATAGTACAGGAGAAGCTCTCAGGCAGTTTGGACTTCCATTAGCTGTTTAAGTTTAATTACTAATGTTAACTATCATTTTAGTGATCAATAATTAGCCTGTGTCTATGTTATCTCCTTACATATACCTACGCTCTCCGTCTCTGCTAGATTGGGAATGATTGAGATTTCTCTTGGCACAGCTACCAGAAGACTTCCAACTTTCAGACAGGTTGCTCACGTCACATCTACGTCTTCAAGCTCAGTTGGAGGCTGCTCAGTAACGCTCAGACATCACCGGGAAAGATCTTCTCTTTCAAGGTTTTTTTATTGAATGACAAAATTGCAAAAAACAATTACTGTATAATGGGATATACGTATTTTCCCTTTTTTAACCAGAACATACCCCTCCATATCCCACCTTCCTACCCAATTACAAACAAACCTGTATTAAGGATTACTACAAGAGATAATTTAAAACACAGTCTAAATTATAATACATAAAACATAAAGGTTGAGAAGGTACAGAATGACAAAAACAAATTTAAACACACACCTTAAAATCATAATAAAAAAGAAAGAAAAAGGCGGGGGAAGGGAATAGCTACTCTGAAATTGTTGTATTTGGTTTCTCAAAAAATGACAAGAAGGGGCGCCATATTGTGTAAAATTTATCCTCAGATCCCTGGGTAGTGTAAAGCCTGGTTCACACGGCAGGATAATTAGGCCGATTTTAGCCCCGATTCCCCCCTTCTGACAATCTTAAGGATGTTCCGATTATGGTAAAATAATCTGATCAGATATTCCTGCCGTGTGTGGTGTGTTAAGACTGCTCTCGTCTGCTCGGAAGGACGTCGGGACCTCTCCCATCTCAAATCGGGGATATCCAACATGTTGGATTGTTTTGGCCCGATTTCTCCTCGTGTGTGGTGTCCCCCGGGGACAAACGAGCACGCAGCCTGTGGACTGTGGCGTGTAGCCAATCAGAAAGAGAGGTGACGAGGCGGCGAGGAAAGCACCGGGAAACAACATCAAAACAGCCGGCGGCACGGCGCACCAGAAAGTCCGGTGGACGTCGGAGATAAGTAGAGCAAGTATAGTCCATGCTGGCGTTGTCTCCACTTCTTTGACCATCGCTACAAACCAACTACAAACTATCGCCACGGCATCCTCTTCGTCCGCCATGATTGTTTACTCTGAAGTCACGTTTGATCTCGAGGGATTTTGCGAGATTTCCCGTCTGACCTGGGAATGCTCGGGAGTCAGATCGGTTCGTGTGCGATCGTTGATTTTGACGTGTGCTGCGCACCACACGCTGTACGACCAAAACTGTTAGACCGTGATTTTTTTATCGCCGTGTGTGGAGTCTCTCAGGATTGGAAAATCGGCCGACAATTTTAAAATCGTCCCGTGTGAACCAGGCTTAACGTATTTTCTCTAAATTCATACAGGACATAATGTCTCTAATCCAATGTGAGTGGGAAGGAGGAGCAGGGTCTTTCCACTTGAGTAAGATAATCCTACGAGCCAGTAAGGAGGAGAAGGCCAATACCTTCAGCTTCACCTTAGGCAAGTCCAAATTAGGAGCAATGCCAAAAATGGCAGTAAAAGGGTTCGGCTCAATCTGATGGTGAAGTACTTCAGAAATTGTTTGAAAAACTGATGTCCAGAAATCAGTTAGGATGGGACACATCCAGAACATGTGAAAGAGTGACGCAGGTGCGCTCTTGCAGCTATATCACAGGTCGGGTCGACGACAGGGAACATATGAGCTAGTTTGGTTTTAGTTCAGAAAAGTGCTTCTAACATCCTTCACTGGTCTCCGTCCAGAGCAACGGGATCTGTTGGTCCATTATATATACGTCAATGGTTACACACTGGACCTTTACATGTTGTTACATTACAATAGAGCTTAGATCGGCCCAAAAAATCAAGCCCGAACCTGCCCGAGCCCGAGCACGTTGTGTCCGAGCCCGGCCCGGCCGAAACATTAACTGTAATTATGAGCCCGAGCCCGATTTAAACCCGATTTAAACCCGACAATTTTTTAATACGTGGGCCGTTATAACTGACGTTCTCAACTACAATTCAGAGTTGTTTGAACTGCAGAAATCTGTTTAGAATAATACAACAAGGACGAAGCTGTAAACTGCTGTTAGTTTAGACTGGAACGGATCGCAAAATGATCTGAATGAAGAAACGTAAAAAAAAAAAAAAAGAAACAATGATGAACAACATATTGTTGTCACTGCCCACGACTTGTTTAAACTGCTTCCATACCTCCGACTTTCCTCCACACTTGCTCAAAGGTAATTCTCCTGTTTTTCTTTTTTTCTTTACATCTTCAAGCTCCCGGTGTGATGCGTGCGAGAGGAGGAGACTCCGCGCATGACACGTGCTGCATTTTGTAACTGCAGCCTAACTTTTGTACACATTTGTTACTTTTATATAGCCTATATATATATTTATAATATTTCTGATTATGGCATAGCTTTCTCCCCACCCAAATAGGATAATAAGGTAATGGATAAAAAAAAAAAAAAAAATTGCTTGATCAAGGGTCCGGCCCAGGCGCGGTCCGGCCCGAGGATGTGGCGGAAAATAACGGCCCGGTCGGGCTCAGGCTTGGGCCGAGAATCTAAACTCTACATTACAAGAGAATATTTCCCTGTGTTTATACTCTGTAGTCTAACGTAACGACTGGTCTGGGTCTCTTTCAGCCACCCTGGGCTCTCTGGAGTTCAGTCTGCTCTACGAACAGGAAAGCAACAGCCTCCACTGTAGCATCCTCAAAGCAAAGGTACCACTCCTCGTTCGCTCTCACACTATGGGATAATTACAATCAAGTGGTTTCTGTTAAAAGACTCCTGAAAGGCACTTTGGCTTAATTGCTCTCCGCCGTTCATGCCGATGTGATGGACACTGCTCCATTTCTCCTCAGGGACTGAAGCCCATGGACTCAAACGGACTAGCAGATCCTTATATCAAACTCCATCTGCTGCCTGGGGCGAGTAAGGTATTACCCGCACCTTTCCTTTAAAAGAGTTATTAGCCTAATATTTTGCCAAGTAAAGTAAAGAAAGGAAAGGAAAGGGTGGTGATTTTAGACTGCTGATGCTGACAGGCTTCTTCTGCTATAGCTCAAGCCTGACACCTTGTGGTGTGAATTGACAAAATCATCACACCCGCATGGAGATGACGATGGGGGGAATTTTTCTGCAACAATTTATGGTGCAAAAGTCGTTATTTACATTAAGGGAAATGTTATTATTATTATTAATTATTAATTATGCTTCAATTGTAGCACAAGTAGACACAATTCTTGTTTTCCGTACACGTTTTGAGCCCCTGAATGGCACACAATTCTTGTTTTCCGTACACGTTTTGAGCCCCTGAATGGGACACAGTTCTTGTTTTCCGTACACGTTTTGAGCCCCTGAATGAGACACAGTTCTTGTTTTCCATACACGTTTATGAGGCCCCTGAATGGGACACAGTTCTTGTTTTCCGTACACGTTTTGAGCCCCTGAATGGGACACAGTTCTTGTTTTCCGTACACGTTTTGAGGCCCCTGAATGGGACACAGTTCTTGTTTTCCGTACACGTTTTGAGGCCCCTGAATGGGACACAATTCTTGTTTTCCGTACACGTTTTGAGCCCCTGAATGGGACACAGTTCTTGTTTTCCGTACACGTTTTGAGCCCCTGAATGAGACACAGTTCTTGTTTTCCATACACGTTTATGAGGCCCCTGAATGGGACACAGTTCTTGTTTTCCGTACACGTTTTGAGCCCCTGAATGGGACACAGTTCTTGTTTTCCGTACACGTTTTGAGGCCCCTGAATGGGACACAGTTCTTGTTTTCCGTACACGTTTTGAGCCCCCTGAATGAGACACAGTTCTTCTTTTCCATACATGTTTTGAGCCCCTGAATGGGACACAGTTCTTGTTTTCCGTACATGTTTTGAGCCCCCTGAATGGGACACAGTTCTTCTTTTCCGTACATGTTTTGAGCCCCCTGAATGGGACACAGTTCTTGTTTTCCGTACATGTTTTGAGCCCCCTGAATGGGACACAGTTCTTGTTTTCCGTACACGTTTTGAGCCCCTGAATGGGACACAGTTCTTGTTTTCCGTACACGTTTTGAGCCCCTGAATGGGACACAGTTCTTGTTTTCTGTACATGTTTTGAGCCCCTGAATGGGACACAGTTCTTGTTTTCCGTACACGTTTTGAGCCCCTGAATGGGACACAGTTCTTGTTTTCCGTACACGTTTTGAGCCCCTGAATGGGACACAGTTCTTGTTTTCTGTACATGTTTTGAGCCCCTGAATGGGACACAGTTCTTGTTTTCCATACACGTTTATGAGGCCCCTGAATGGGACACAGTTCTTGTTTTCCGTACACGTTTTGAGCCCCTGAATGGGACACAGTTCTTGTTTTCCGTACACGTTTTGAGGCCCCTGAATGGGACACAGTTCTTGTTTTCCGTACACGTTTTGAGCCCCCTGAATGAGACACAGTTCTTCTTTTCCATACATGTTTTGAGCCCCTGAATGGGACACAGTTCTTGTTTTCCGTACATGTTTTGAGCCCCCTGAATGGGACACAGTTCTTCTTTTCCGTACATGTTTTGAGCCCCCTGAATGGGACACAGTTCTTCTTTTCCGTACATGTTTTGAGCCCCCTGAATGGGACACAGTTCTTGTTTTCCGTACATGTTTTGAGCCCCCTGAATGGGACACAGTTCTTGTTTTCCGTACACGTTTTGAGGCCCCTGAATGGCACACAGTTCTTGTTTTCCGTACACATTTTGAGCCCCCTGAATGGGACACAGTTCTTGTTTTCCGTACACGTTTTGAGGCCCCTGAATGGGACACAATTCTTGTTTTCCGTACACGTTTTGAGCCCCTGAATGGGACACAGTTCTTGTTTTCCGTACACGTTTTGAGCCCCTGAATGGGACACAGTTCTTGTTTTCCGTACACGTTTTGAGCCCCTGAATGGGACACAGTTCTTCTTTTCCGTACATGTTTTGAGCCCCCTGAATGGGACACAGTTCTTGTTTTCCGTACATGTTTTGAGGCCCCTGAATGGGACACAGTTCTTGTTTTCCGTACACGTTTTGAGGCCCCTGAATGGCACACAGTTCTTCTTTTCCGTACACATTTTGAGGCCCCTGAATGGGACACAGTTCTTGTTTTCCGTACACGTTTTGAGGCCCCTGAATGGGACACAGTTCTTGTTTTCCGTACACGTTTTGAGCCCCCTGAATGAGACACAGTTCTTCTTTTCCGTACATGTTTTGAGCCCCCTGAATGGGACACAGTTCTTCTTTTCCGTACATGTTTTGAGCCCCCTGAATGGGACACAGTTCTTGTTTTCCGTACACGTTTTGAGGCCCCTGAATGGGACACAGTTCTTGTTTTCCGTACATGTTTTGAGCCCCCTGAATGGGACACAGTTCTTGTTTTCCGTACACGTTTTGAGGCCCCTGAATGGCACACAGTTCTTGTTTTCCGTACACATTTTGAGCCCCCTGAATGGGACACAGTTCTTGTTTTCCGTACACGTTTTGAGCCCCCTGAATGGGACACAGTTCTTGTTTTCCGTACATGTTTTGAGGCCCCTGAATGGGACACAGTTCTTCTTTTCCGTATATGTTTTGAGCCCCCTGAATGGGACACAATTATTTTCCGTACATGTTTTGAGCCCCCTGAATGGGACACAATTCTTCTTTTCCGTACATGTTATTGAGAGGGACATATCGCTGCATCTCCCCCGAAATCTACACCTATGTACAAGTAAAAACCTGAAAATGAGCCTGATGTGGGACCTTTAATCACTGTGATGTAGTGGAGAATAAAATATGTCTTTGTCCTGATCTAACCTGCTTCTAACAGTCTAACAAGCTGCGCACAAAGACCTTGAGAAACACCCGCAACCCCGCGTGGAACGAGACGCTCACCTACCACGGCCTGACGGATGACGACATGCAGCGTAAGACCCTCAGGTGGATACCACACCTCACACAGCGTCAATCAATCCCTCCTCAGGTTCACATAACGTGCCCTCACTTCACCCCTGAAGCTGTATGTGATTTATTTGACTCTGTTTTTGATTTACAGGCTGTCTGTCTGCGATGAGGACAAGTTTGGGCATAATGAGTTTATTGGGGAAACCCGAGTGGCGCTGAAGAAACTGAAGATGAACCAGAAGAAGAACTTCAACGTGTGTCTCGAGAGAGTCGTCCCTGTGAGTCGAACTCAACCGTATTCACACGATGCTTTGTGTTCTCATTGTGTGACTCTCTTATTCGGCGCTGGAAGAAGTATTCAGATCCTTTACTTACTTAGTAAAAGTACTAATACCACACTGTTATAAGTAGGAATTCACCGAATCCAGATTTTTGGGGTTCGGCCGAATCCTGAATCCCCTGGTTAAGATTCTGCTGAATCCTCGTCCCATCCTCAGTCCATGAACACAGTAAACTCATTAATGAAGTTAGCAGTGACTGTCCTTCCTTTGCCGTACCTGAAGTTGCTGCATTTTGGCTGCTGTCTGTAGATTCCTTCATCACAACTCGTATTCTTTCGGATGTTTCATACCAGATGTTGTAACAGCGGTGATGTTGTGTATAGTTTAGGGTCCTCGCCACCACCAGACTAATCAGCATTGCAAATTGAACATGTAGCTGGACTTGAATGGCCTTCTTTTGACTGAAAGTTCTGCCAAACTACACTTTTTCTGCTCACCAGTTCCATTTCCACTTCCTCACAGCCTGCTGCATTGAACGCTCCACCTAAGTAAACACCTTCCTGTAATCAACGGCGCCGTCATTATGTCGACCAGCGTAGCGCGCGTAGTGCAAGCGTAGGGTTCGGTTCGCTGGGAAAAAATTCTAAGGCCGGCGACACACTGGCTGCGTGGCGTGAGCGTGGCGTTTTCTATGTCTTTTCACACCAGAAAGGTGTCTGACGCGGCGCTGCTGCTGCTGCTAGCCTTGTCTGTACACATGGATGTTTCCCATTGATAATATGAAATAATAGCAGTAGTATACTTGTATACATGTTAAACATAAATATATACTGATCTGATTACAGCAAAGACAACAATAGACTACAGAATATTTCGTTCTGTATTGACATCAACATGTCATTTATTTATATGTATTAGTGTCTAAATGACATATAAACATCTTTTCCTATTCTACGTTGTCTGGAAACGCTTCCAACACGCTGGCGTGTCGCGTGAAAAATAGGCGTCGGTTCTATTTCTAGCATGCACGCGTTTTCGGCACGGCTCGAGCCGAGCCTGAGACGTGCGTGTCACGCAGGCAGTGTGCACGCAGGCAGTGTGCACGCTCTAACCTGTTACCATGGGAGCCGAAATAAAAACGGACACGCCACGCAGCTGACACGCTCACGCCACGCAGCCAGTGTGTAGCCGGCCTATGGTTCGGCAGAAACCGAACCCCGTCAAAAAGCCCAATATTCAGCCGAATCTAGAGGCGAATCCTGGATTTGGTGCATCCCTGGTTATAATACTCTGTTACAAGTTAAAGTCCTGCATTGAATGTTACTTCAGTAAAAGTCTGTAAGAATCATCAGGAAAATGTAGTTAAAGTATTAAAAGTAAAGTAAAATCCTCCCATTGTAGAAAGTGTGAAGGATCAACCAGTTGTGTGTTTAAGGTCTGATCATCTCAGCGTGACTTGTAGTCGTTATATTGTCGACTAGTTTACTTTAGAATCAAACATCAGATTTTATAAACTACATGTGTTCTGTGAGCAGGAATCTTAATGTGTAAAGTAACTAAAGCTGTAACAGATGAATGTAGCAGAGTAACTAAAGTAACTAGTAACTAAAGTAACTAGTAACTAAAGCTGTAACAGATGAATGTAGCGGAGTAACTAAAGTAACTAGTAACTAAAGTAACTAGTAACTAAAGCTGTAATAGATGAATGTAGCGGAGTAACTAAAGTAACTAGTAACTAAAGTAACTAGTAACTAAAGCTGTAACAGATGAATGTAGTGGAGTAACTAAAGTAACTAGTAACTAAAGTAACTAGTAACTAAAGCTGTAACGCTAAAGTAACTAGTAACTAAAGTAACTAGTAACTAAAGCTGTAACAGATGAATGTAGCGGAGTAACTAAAGTAACTAGTAACTAAAGCTGTAACGCTAAAGTAACTAGTAACTAAAGTAACTAGTAACTAAAGCTGTAACAGATTAATGTAGCGGAGTAACTAAAGTAACTAGTAACTAAAGCTGTAACAGATGAATGTAGTGGAGTAACTAAAGTAACTAGTAACAAAAGTAACTAGTAACTAAAGCTGTAACATGAATGTAGTGGAGTAACTAAAGTAACTAGTAACAAAAGTAACTAGTAACTAAAGCTGTAACAGATGAATGTAGTGGAGTAACTAAAGTAACTAGTAACTAAAGTAACTAGTAACTAAAGCTGTAACAGATGAATGTAGTGGAGTAACTAAAGTAACTAGTAACTAAAGTAACTAGTAACTAAAGCTGTAACGCTAAAGTAACTAGTAACTAAAGTAACTAGTAACTAAAGCCGTAACAGATGAATGTAGCGGAGTAACTAAAGTAACTAGTAACTAAAGTAACTAGTAACTAAAGCTGTAACAGATGAATGTAGCGGAGTAACTAAAGTAACTAGTAACTAAAGCTGTAACAGATGAATGTAGTGGAGTAACTAAAGTAACTAGTAACTAAAGCTGTAACAGATGAATGTAGTGGAGTAACTAAAGTAACTAGTAACTAAGGTAACTAGTAACTAAAGCTGTAACGCTAAAGTAACTAGTAACTAAAGTAACTAGTAACTAAAGCTGTAACAGATTAATGTAGCGGAGTAACTAAAGTAACTAGTAACTAAAGTAACTAGTAACTAAAGTGTAACAGATGAATGTAGTGGAGTAACTAAAGTAACTAGTAACAAAAGTAACTAGTAACTAAAGCTGTAACATGAATGTAGCGGAGTAACTAAAGTAACTAGTAACTAAAGCTGGAACAGATGAATGTAGTGGAGTAACTAAAGTAACTAGTAACTAAAGCTGTAACGCTAAAGTAACTAGTAACTAAAGTAACTAGTAACTAAAGCTGTAACAGATTAATGTAGCGGAGTAACTAAAGTAACTAGTAACTAAAGTAACTAGTAACTAAAGCTGTAACAGATGAATGTAGCGGAGTAACTAAAGTAACTAGTAACTAAAGCTGTAACAGATGAATGTAGTGGAGTAACTAAAGTAACTAGTAACTAAAGCTGTAACAGATGAATGTAGTGGAGTAACTAAAGTAACTAGTAACTAAAGCTGTAACGCTAAAGTAACTAGTAACTAAAGTAACTAGTAACTAAAGCTGTAACAGATTAATGTAGCGGAGTAACTAAAGTAACTAGTAACTAAAGTAACTAGTAACTAAAGCTGTAACAGATGAATGTAGCGGAGTAACTAAAGTAACTAGTAACTAAAGCTGTAACAGATTAATGTAGCGGAGTAACTAAAGTAACTAGTAACTAAAGTAACTAGTAACTAAAGCTGTAACAGATGAATGTAGTGGAGTAACTAAAGTAACTAGTAACTAAAGTGTAACAGATGAATGTAGTGGAGTAACTAAAGTAACTAGTAACTAAAGCTGTAACAGATGAATGTAGTGGAGTAACTAAAGTAACTAGTAACAAAAGTAACTAGTAACTAAAGCTGTAACATGAATGTAGTGGAGTAACTAAAGTAACTAGTAACAAAAGTAACTAGTAACTAAAGCTGGAACAGATGAATGTAGCGGAGTAACTAAAGTAACTAGTAACTAAAGTAACTAAAGCTGTAACAGATGAATGTAGCGGAGTAACTAAAGTAACTAGTAACTAAAGCTGTAACAGATGAATGTAGCGGAGTAACTAAAGTAACTAGTAACTAAAGCTGTAACAGATGAATGTAGTGGACTAACTAAAGTAACTAGTAACTAAAGCTGTAACGCTAAAGTAACTAGTAACTAAAGTAACTAGTAACTAAAGTAACTAGTAACTAAAGCTGTAACAGATGAATGTAGCGGAGTAACTAAAGTAACTAGTAACTAAAGTAACTAGTAACTAAAGCTGTAACAGATGAATGTAGTGGAGTAACTAAAGTAACTAGTAACTAAAGTGTAACAGATGAATGTAGTGGAGTAACTAAAGTAACTAGTAACTAAAGCTGTAACAGATGAATGTAGTGGAGTAACTAAAGTAACTAGTAACTAAAGCTGTAACAGATGAATGTAGTGGAGTAACTAAAGTAACTAGTAACTAAAGTGTAACAGATGAATGTAGTGGAGTAACTAAAGTAACTAGTAACTAAAGCTGTAACAGATGAATGTAGCGGAGTAACTAAAGTAACTAGTAACTAAAGTAACTAGTAACTAAAGCTGTAACAGATGAATGTAGTGGAGTAACTAAAGTAACTAGTAACTAAAGTGTAACAGATGAATGTAGTGGAGTAACTAAAGTAACTAGTAACTAAAGCTGTAACAGATGAATGTAGCGGAGTAACTAAAGTAACTAGTAACTAAAGCTGTAACAGATGAATGTAGCGGAGTAACTAAAGTAACTAGTAACTAAAGCTGTAACAGATGAATGTAGTGGAGTAACTAAAGTAACTAGTAACAAAAGTAACTAGTAACTAAAGCTGTAACATGAATGTAGTGGAGTAACTAAAGTAACTAGTAACAAAAGTAACTAGTAACTAAAGCTGGAACAGATGAATGTAGCGGAGTAACTAAAGTAACTAGTAACTAAAGTAACTAAAGCTGTAACAGATGAATGTAGCGGAGTAACTAAAGTAACTAGTAACTAAAGCTGTAACAGATGAATGTAGCGGAGTAACTAAAGTAACTAGTAACTAAAGCTGTAACGCTAAAGTAACTAGTAACTAAAGTAACTAGTAACTAAAGTAACTAGTAACTAAAGCTGTAACAGATGAATGTAGCGGAGTAACTAAAGTAACTAGTAACTAAAGTAACTAGTAACTAAAGCTGTAACAGATGAATGTAGTGGAGTAACTAAAGTAACTAGTAACTAAAGTGTAACAGATGAATGTAGTGGAGTAACTAAAGTAACTAGTAACTAAAGCTGTAACAGATGAATGTAGTGGAGTAACTAAAGTAACTAGTAACTAAAGCTGTAACAGATGAATGTAGTGGAGTAACTAATGTAACTAGTAACAAAAGTAACTAGTAACTAAAGCTGTAACAGATGAATGTAGTGGAGTAACTAAAGTAACTAGTAACTAAAGCTGTAACAGATGAATGTAGCGGAGTAACTAAAGTAACTAGTAACTAAAGCTGGAACAGATGAATGTAGCGGAGTAACTAAAGTAACTAGTAACTAAAGCTGTAACAGATGAATGTAGCGGAGTAACTAAAGTAACTAGTAACTAAAGCTGTAACAGATGAATGTAGCGGAGTAACTAAAGTAACTAGTAACTAAAGCTGTAACGCTAAAGTAACTAGTAACTAAAGTAACTAGTAACTAAAGTAACTAGTAACTAAAGCTGTAACAGATGAATGTAGCGGAGTAACTAAAGTAACTAGTAACTAAAGTAACTAGTAACTAAAGCTGTAACAGATGAATGTAGTGGAGTAACTAAAGTAACTAGTAACTAAAGTGTAACAGATGAATGTAGTGGAGTAACTAAAGTAACTAGTAACTAAAGCTGTAACAGATGAATGTAGTGGAGTAACTAAAGTAACTAGTAACTAAAGCTGTAACAGATGAATGTAGCGGAGTAACTAAAGTAACTAGTAACTAAAGCTGTAACAGATGAATGTAGTGGAGTAACTAAAGTAACTAGTAACTAAAGTGTAACAGATGAATGTAGTGGAGTAACTAAAGTAACTAGTAACTAAAGCTGTAACAGATGAATGTAGCGGAGTAACTAAAGTAACTAGTAACTAAAGCTGTAACAGATGAATGTAGCGGAGTAACTAAAGTAACTAGTAACTAAAGCTGGAACAGATGAATGTAGCGGAGTAACTAAAGTCTAATATTTCTCTCTGAAATGTATCAGAGTAGAAGTAGAAAGTGGCATGAAGAGAAAAGACTCAAGTAAAGTACAAGTACCTCAACATTTGGACTGAAGTACAGTACTGGAGTAAATGTACTTAGTTACATTCCACCGCTGCTCATACTGACCTGCTGTACTCTCGTCCCTTTTCTCCCTCGCAGACGAAGAGAACTGCCACTGCGGGCGGAGCCAGAGGCATCTCTCTCTACGAAGATGAGGCAAGGCTTTTTATTCTCCGAGCATGTCTCAACGTGACAGATTCCTCCAGAATCAGGAGGTTCTTGCCGATCTTTCCATGAATCCTACTGATCTATTTGTTCCCCCTCTGCTCTGTTTTAGCCGGGGAAAGACGGCGGCGAGGTAGAGGAGCGTGGGCGGATTCTGATCTCCCTCATGTACAGCACCCAGCAGAACCGTCTCCTCGTGGGCGTCGTGCGCTGCGTTCACCTGGCTGCCATGGATGCTAACGGCTACTCTGACCCATATGTCAAAATGTAGGTAAAACGGGATGAAGTCAGAAGCTGTTCCCCATCACAGATATACTGTACTTCCCTATATAGTGTGTTCGCCATTTAGTAACGGTGTTCGTATTCTCAATGCACAGCTAATTTGATGTAGCCTACATTTCTCTCCTGTATCCCACAATGCAACGCGGTGGAGCGGGCTTTCGTTTCTAAATAGTGGAAATGTAACATGCAACATATATACTCGGCAGGAAAAGAAACATCCTGTCGCTTTCAACTGCTTTTATATGTTAAGCAAACTTTACATATGCAAATATTTGCAAATGTTATCAAAACGGCAGTCCACAAACCAATGGGGGACGTCACCGCTGCTACGTCCGTTATTCCAGCCCGGTCTCACGGCAGTTTGTGTAAATGTCACGTTATTTTTAATGTATTGATACGTGTTCACGGGCAGGACTTTCACCCGGGCGAGCGGGGATCGCGTCCCGCGTGTGGCATTTTGTTTCCCGTAGTCTTCCTAATCACAACCGTCCCGTTATTGTCGTGCATCCCCAGCGGCCGTCTCCCGGCGTGTGCAGCGTCCTTTCCCTGTAGTGTTTTTCCTAAACCCAACCTCCGCCATCCCGTTATTGTGGCGCGTCCCCCGCGGCCGTCTCCCGCGGCCGTCTCCCGGCATGTGAGGTGTCCTTTCCCCGTAGTCGCGTCCCCAGCGACCGCCTCGCGGCCGCCTCCCAGCATATGAGGCATCCTTTTCGGCGGTCTCCCGGCGTGTGAGGCGTCCTTTCCCTGTAGTGTTTTTCCTAAACCCAACCTCCGCCATCCCGTTATTGTGGCGCGTCCCCCGCGGCCGTCTCCCGGCGTGTGAGGCGTCCTTTCCCTGTAGTGTTTTTCCTAAACCCAACCTCCGCCATCCCGTTATTGTGGCGCGTCCCCCTGCGGTCGTTTCCCGCAGCCGTCTCCCGGCGTGTGAGGCGTCCTTTCCCCGTAGTCGCGTCCCCAGCGACCGCCTCGCGGCCGCCTCCCAGCATATGAGACGTCCTTTTCGGCCGTCTCCCGGCGTGTGAGGCGTCCTTTCCCCGTAGGGTATTTCGTGCTGGCCACCACGTAAAAAACGAGAAAAACGTCCCCGTGAACACGTATCAATAGGTTAAAAATGACGTGACATTTACACAAACTGCCGTGAGACCAGGTTGGTTATTTTTACAATCTATGGATGAGAACGTTACCCTGACCAGCCAGACCCACATCCAGATGTTGGGTCTGGGAACTCCCCATTGGCTGGGCTCAATCTGAGGGGCGGGATTAACGGTTGTCTTTCAAATTCTCTCTGCACGCAATAGGATAGCTCTACAACCAATCAGAGCCACGCTAGTTGATAGATTCAACTTTAAACTCCGAACACATCTTCCTTTTTTAAGAATGACTTCAGTGCCGTTCTTTGTTCTTTTCTCAAAGAAAAGCTGAACTCCAAGTCTTCCAGAGTTGCGGCCAAAGCCGATTCGAAAGACCGCTGTTCACCAGCAGCAGCAGCCATAAGCCCCGCCCACCGACTCTATACACGATGTGATTGGCCTGACTAGAGTTTGGTTTTTCCAGCCCCCAAGCCAACGGAGAGTTGCTAGACGACCCTGGCTGCAAATTACATTTGCTGCTGCTAGGGAGCGTCTAGATTTCTAGGCTATGAGATGTACCTTTTAGATTGTAAATATGTGATTCCAGAAATGGCATTGAATTAAATTCTGTTACATTTCCAGATGTCTGAAACCTGACATGGGGAAAAAGGCCAAGTGCAAAACACAGATCAAGAAGAGGACTTTAAACCCTGAGTTTAACGAGGTTTGTACGGGAGCTCAAGGTGAAGCTCTGCAGTTAATGAAAACAAGTTTGTCCTGAACCCTTGTGTTGTCCTCGGGTCAAATTTGACCCATTTTCAAAGTTTTTTATATCAGAAATATGGGTTTCTTACAACTAAATTGCCCAAAAAATAACTTGGATGCATGCGTGTTGTATGGAAGCCATACAACATTCTTCGCAGGTCAAATTAATGATTGTTTCCACTGAATTTTGGGTGTTTTATTCAATTTCATAGCATTTGAAAAATGTTTTTAAATGTCCTGACTAAACTTTGACATAAACCCGTCTGTGGTTCACTCAACATCCTCTGATCTTAACTATCAGTCATCATAATTTCTGTATTTTTTTTTTAACTCAAAAATGAGCTATAATGTCATTTAAATTAGGTTTACTGACCATGAATAAAAGAAAGCGTTGAAACAAGTGACATAATCATCAAAAATAACAACAAAAATGTCTGGAAAAGCGCCAAAAAAAGTTAATTTTGAATTTTGACCTGGAAGGACAACAAGTTAATGGTCGACAGGAAGACAACACAAGGGTTCAGTTATCATCGAGTCATTGTGTTTATATTCTTTGCAACTCAAGTATGAAAACTGTTTAATGTCTTGATCTTTTCAGGAATTCGGCTATGAAATCAAACACAGTGAACTGGCCAAGAAGGTTTTAGACATCTCTGTGTGGGATTACGATATTGGGAAGTCCAACGACTACATCGGTAAGTATTTGAGTAGTATCATTGCTTTGATTAAATCAGGCTACATCTATCTCCGCTGCTATGTTTCGGCTCAGGCCGTGCTCGGACTCCGGCTGGGCTGCGTGATAAACGAGCGTTCAGGTGATGCGTTTCCATTAGCATGTAAATGGATGCTGAGGAGGTGAAACGGAGGCTGGAGCCTCTGGAGGACTTATTTTATTTCTTTGTTCCAACTTCCAAGTGGCCGATAGCCTCCGTTAGTCATGAATAAATTATGTTAAAAAATGTAGAAATTACTCATTCTTAACAAAAGGCAAAAGAGCTGCGTGCGTGCGCACATTTGAATAATGTCAGGCTGTAAACGGGTTCGGGCTTTTAAAAAGCTGTCAATCAAAATGTACTTGTCGGGCTCGGGCCGAATTCTGTCGGGCTCGGGCCTTGTCGGGCCGAACTTTGAAGGCCCGATTACAGCTCTAGCAGCCGTGCTGTTCCTGGCGAGAGGTGCGCGCGCCATAAAATGACTTCACAACCGAGTTGCGTGGTCATTGCACCTCTGAATTTTTGTAACTACGTGCCTACTGCACCCGCTGCGTTTTCAGTTCAACACGATCGGCTGGGAAGATCAGGTTCGTCTGTACAAATTATGGATGCACCTAATCCAGATTTTTGGGGTTCGGCCGAATACTGAATCCACAGGTTAAGATTCTGCTGAATCCTCGTCCCATCCTCAGTCCATGAACACAGTAAACTCATTAATGAAGTAAACAGTGACTGTCCTTCCTTTGCCGTACCTGAAGTTGCTGCATTTTGGCTGCTGTCTGTAGATTCCTTCATCACAACTCGTATTCTTCCAGATGTTTGATACCAGATGTTGTAACAGCGGTGATGTTGTGTATAGTTTAGGGTCCTCGCCACCACCAGACTAATCAGCATTGCAGATTGAACATGTAGCTGGACTTGAATGGCCTTCTTTTGACTGAAAGTACTGCCAAACTACACTTTTTCTGCTCACGAGTTCCATTTCCACTTCCTCACAGCCTGCTGCATTGAACGCTCCACCTACGTAAACACCTTCCTGTAATCAACGGCGCCGTCATTACGTCGACCAGCGTAGCGCGCGGAGTGCAAGCGTAGGGTTCGGTTCGCTGGGAAAAAATTCTAAGGTTCGGCAGAAACAGAACACGTCAAAAAGCCCAATATTCAGCCTAATCCGAAGCCGATCCTGGATTCTGTGCATCCCTGGTACAAACATCTGTGTGATTCTTTATTTACAGACCACAGGGAGTCAAACAGCCTTAAATATGGTGTCAGAGAGAGACACCACTCTGGAAAACGAAGAAACATTTTACTGGAGAGTGTGGAAATACGTGACAGATAATTTTGTCAAAGCTAAAAATAACAGCTTCATGGAAACAGAGTTGTTAACAGTGTAAGAGGCAGACAGTCATTTAGATTTGGAGACAAACGACCGTCACGTTAATGATTAGAGTAGATAAATGTAATGTTTGGCGGTACGTCGGTGTTTATCATGGATGTGTTTACTACTGTTGCCAGGCAGCCTGCTTTCCTCTACTTCCACTCTCTTCCTCTCTACTACTTCTTGCTCATTCACAGATTATTTTGTCTGTACGCCCTCTGGTGTTCTGGAGAATACTGCAACGAACAATGCGTTGAGCATAAACGTCTCCGTGCATGCTCTTAGCGCACGCCCCATCTACAGAGGCCCGTGCAGGGTGTCGCATGCGATCATATCACATCATATATCCGACGCTTTGGGCCGGCTACACAGTGCCTGCGTGGCGTGTCCGTTTTTATTTTGGCTCCCATGTTAACAGGTTAGAGCTTGCACACTGCCTGCGTGACATGCACGTCTCATGGACGTGCTAGAAATAGAACCGACGCCTATTTTTCACGCAACACGCAAGCGTGTTGGAAGCGTTTCCAGGCAACACAGAATAGGAAAAGATGTCTATATGTCATTTAGACACTAATACATTTAATAAATGACATTTGGATGTTTGAAAGACTCTAGGTGTTGATATAAATGCAGCTATAAATGTAATTTAAATAAAAAAATTGATTTTCAAATATTGCACCTGTCAATACAGAAGGAAATATTCTGGAGCCTATTTTGCCGTCAATACTGCCGAGGTTGTCTTTGCTGTAATCAGATCAGTATATGTTTATGTTTAACATGAAGTATACTACTGCTATTATTTCATTTTATCAATGGGAAACATCCATGTGTACAGACAAGGCTAGCAGCAGCAGCAGCGCCACGTCAGACGCGTTTCTGGTGTGCAAAGACATAGAAAACGCCACGCAGCCGCCACGCAACTGACACGCAACAGAAACGCCACGCTCACGCCACACTTACGCCACGCAGGCAGTGTGTAGCCGGCCTTACAGTTCCACCTCGCCTGCTCTTACTTGTCACCATTGTTGTGAACGGTCATGTGTTGTCAGACGTGTTAATATGGACGGAGATTAGTTCTGCTACTGGAGCGTAAACTCTCGTGTGGACGGAGATCGTTTTTGCGTCAAAACGCCGGTTAAAAAATGAAAATGTAGTATCGTAGATGTAGCTTAAAAAGTACACTTGTAACCTGCCTTTTCTTACCTCACCTCCTCCCTGACAGGTGGCTGTCAGCTGGGCATCACTGCCAAAGGAGAGAGGCTGAAGCACTGGTACGAGTGTCTGAAGAACAAGGACAAGAGGATCGAGCGCTGGCACACCTTGTATAGTGGGAATCACGTCACTAGTGATTAACCACTCGCACTGCACACATACAGCATGAGCTAAAACCTCCCCACTTAGTTTGCATTGCATTTTTCTTTCCCCATTTCATTGTGATCTCTATTCTTTCACTATCTGACCATCACACAGGCTTACTGGCCTCCCTTCCCCGGATGTATACTCTTCTTTCCTGTCCCCTTATTATACAATGTCTCTGCCTGTGCTGACACTTAAAGGGTAACATCGTTTTTTTCCAACCTGAACCCTGTTTTATCATGTTTTTGTGTCTAAGTGACTGATGGGAACAACATTTTTTTAAATCGGTCCAGCATTAAGTTAGACCGAAGAGAAACAAGCTGCGCTGTAACGTTAATGTGCAAAATTGCGTCAATCTCCGTCCACTAAAAGTTCTGTTTTTGCCGCTGACAGACTCAGATTATTATTTAAGTGTCTGACAACATTATGAAAGGATCCCTACAGAGATAGACCTTTTAGTTAAAGAGTAAGATCCTTTTAGTTTAACATGAAACAGCCCCGAAATCACCATCACCAAACTACACCAGACTCCATGTAAATAATCAGCACTTTTATCATCGTAAAACACACTTCATTCAAAGTGGACAGAAACTAAATAAAACTACCAAAAGCCGTCTTGGTTCATCTTTCCACTGTTCCAATAATCACCACTCTGGTTTGGTTGAAATAAACCCTAAATTCACCCATTTACATGTGGAGATATGCTGGCTCTATACACGCTAAAAGTGCTGATTATTTACATGGAGTCTGGTGTAGTTTGGTGATGGTGATTTCGGGGCTGTTTCATGTTAAACTAAAAGGATCCTACTCTTTAACTAAAAGGTCTATCTCTGTAGGGATCCTTTCATAATGTTGTCAGACACTTAGAATAATAATCTGAGTCTGTCAGCAGCAACAACAGAACTTTCAGTGGACGCTAACGGACGCTGAACATTTGTCCTGTAGGGTTACATTACAGCCCGGTTCACAGCTGCTGGTTACAACGTTCTCACTCAATACCAGGCCAACTTCAAAGACGTCTAAGAAGTCACTTAGACGTCAGTGCATGGGGAAACAGGGTCCAGGTTGAAAACACAAAACAAAATTACCTTTTTAATCTGCCCCTGGGACAAATCATGGCGTAAATAGATTAGAGATTTCACTAATATTAATGCACAGCTGCACAAGGACCATCCCACCTGTCAGTGATGTTAACCAGCGCGCTGAACTCGACACATCGCTAAAGGAAAAAAATTGTTTGCACTGGCACAGAACTAGAATAGCAATATGTCACGGCATCTGAGGTCAAAAAGCATCGCTCCAAGTCCTCACAAGCCTCGATTAAGATTAGATTGTCAGGGTATTATTTTGGTTTCTCGTGTGATTACATCATGCTGTAGTGTAACACTTTGAACTGTATCCGCATGCCAAGCCACAGACGTGAGAAAACACACAGCTGCGCCTTCAAATATTTCACCTGTGCCCGCTGAATATGTTGTATATTTCCATGAAGAAATGTTTACATACTGACACATTGCTCAGGTTAGGATAGTCGTCTGATGTACAGGTAATTCATAAGTCAGTGGACCATGAGCTAGATGAATCGGTCCATCAGTTGCTGTTAATTTGTGATTTAAAAATTAGAGTAGTAGGAGGTTTACTGGATGTTTATTCAAGCTGTGAACTAAGATTTGTGGGAAGTATTAACGGTGTGATTTAGAGAAACTGAGACGTGAGCAAAAATTATTTCTTTTGTTTATTTTGTAGGATTATATGCTGCCTGTACTCTTCTGAAGCTCGTGGTTCGCTCTGACGCCTTAGAGGTTTTCTACTGTAGTGTTTACACTGAATGCACACGGACAGGTCTCCCTAAAGCCTGATTTATGGTTCTGCGTTGAATCTAAGCCGCAGGTACATAATTATGTATGTATGTTCACCGGCCAAATTAGCTCGTAACTTTACAATGTTACCCGCCAAAGATAATTTTTTTACCGGCGGTTGGCAGGTGTCAGCGGTGTAGTCTACATGATATGCAGGTATACACCATATACCCGCTAGGAAAGGTCAAGGATTTCCGTATTCCCACTTACAAAAGCCTGAGGATACGTAACGATGATTTTTTTTGTGACAGAACTTTTACACCCTTTATGTGTTTTTTGTTGTTGTTTTTTTACCTTTATTTATCCAGGTAAGTCGATTGAGAACAATTTCTCATTTGCAACGACGACCTGTCACATTCACACAGTTCCACATTCATACCTGGAAGCTGCCCAGTACTACCACAGTCTGATCTGATAACATTCATACCTGGAAGCTGCCCAGTACCACCACAGTCTGATCTGATCACATTCATACCTGGAAGCTGCCCAGTACTACCACAGTCTGATCTGGTCACATTGATACTGGAAGCTGCCCAGAACTACCACAGTCTGATCTGGTCACATTGATACTGGAAGCTGCCCAGTACTACCACAGTCTGATCTGATCACATTCATACTGGAAGCTGCCCAGTACTACCACAGTCTGATCACATTCATACTGGAAGCTGCCCAGTACCACCACAGTCTGATCTGACCACATTCATACTGGAAGATGCCCAGTACTACCACAGTCTGATCACATTGATACTGGAAGCTGCCCAGTACTACCACAGTCTGATCTGATCACATTCATACTGGAAGCTGCCCAGTACTACCACAGTCTGATCTGCTGGCCACTGAGCAGCTCCACTGGAGCAGTTGGGGGTTAAGGGCCTTGCTCAAGGGCACCTCAGTAGTCAGCGCTGCTCTTTCACTTTTGCGAATATGAAATTAACTGATTTGGATCACTATAGACTAGCTTTTTTCAATAATGTACCCCCTTTGAACAGTGTTTTTAAGCCATGTACTTGCGAGAATAATGTCTGGTAGAAAATAAAAGTCTCTAAAAAGAGGAAGAATACAGCGATGTCAGCGATAGATTTACTAAACAACAGCCTTGGACCTGGAAAACATGTAAATGCTGATTTAAAAAGGCAAAAAAAACCTTGGAAAAATATGGTACAAAGAAGGAAGTAAGGCAAGGATAGGTCGAAAATGGTAACAAAAACTTTGAAAAAAGAGACGAAAACTTAGAAGAAAAAAAGACAGTAGAAAAAAGTAAGGAAGAAAGGCAAGAATAGGTCAAAATAAACAACTAAACCTTCAAAAAAAGGTGACAAACTTCAAAAACAGAGAAAAACTTCGAAGAAAGTGACAAACTTGTAGAATATATATATATATATTCTACAAGTTTGTACACATTTGGCAGAAAATCTTACGTACCCCCTGCAGTCCTCCAGAGTACCCCTAGGGGGACACGTACCCCCATTTGAGAAACAATGCTAGACTATATGAGATATAAAACGAAAGCGAGCTCAAACTACACTCTATCTGTGTTTTGGTAAGCCTGCCCCTGAAGCTGTACTGCCGCCGTAGCAGACCTTAATGTTACAGAAACTTCGGGAAATTAACCAGAATATGGGGTAGCGTTATACGCATGGGGTGTCGCTCTGGGACGCATCGTTCTGGGATGGGCGAGTATGAAGCTGGGAGGGAAAAATCAAAGTATACTCACGAATTCCACCTGCTTGGGAGACAGAGGAAAATTTGGCTAGCCGGCTCAACTGTAACCAAGAAAATGATAGCTCAGCGCTGGCTCCCCCCTTCACTCGCTTTGTAATCTCAGTGGTTGCCGTATTTTCTAGACATACTTATGCTTGAGCTCTCTACAGCAAGGATTAACAAAGCCAAATCATCGACTGTAGACCTATGGGAAATTGCAGCAGCACAAATATCAGACCTAATGACCTCAGCATCACAAGAACTAGAGGAGAGCGACTAGGCAAGGTGTGATTTCTGTTTGTTAATTTGTTTTCCTCGAGACCGCAGAGGGTGAGCAGTGGGAGAGGGTTCTTGTTCTTGTTTAATTTGTGTTTATCTATTCTGTATGTCTGCATATTGAAAAAGTATACTCACTACCAAAAACTAGACTACACCGCTGGCAGGTGCCAATGTAAAGCCTTGGCTGTATCCCTACTCGCCACAACCATGCATACACATATACCGGCTCTGCTATTTTCTTAAAGAGGTACGCAAGAACGACGCAGACGCACCAGCGCATAAGTATAAATCCTCACAACGGCGTACATAAGCTACGCCTTAAACTCTGCGTAGAGGCAACGTCCAACCATATATCAGCCTTAACAAATGTGGCTGCTCTGTTTGCCAAGGAGAGAAAGTGGAACAGGTTAGGTCATAGAAATGTGCAGCTGTACCTGCATGCACTGTGTTTGTGAGTCTGACGTGCCTGGGGCCGTCTGCTTTTTACCCCAACGCACCTTTGGCACAAAGCAGGGCCCGTTTGCCTCCTCTGCCACGCCCGGATCATTCAACGCTTCAGCGTGTGTTGTTCACTGATCACAGCAACCCAAGGAAAGCACACCTCACAACGTGGAATGACTTCGATTTATACAGCTGTTTGCAAGTTATTGCAACGTCAAAACAGAGACAAAACAAAAAGTCCTATGCATGAAATGTCTTGTGGTTCAAGATATAAATATAAATATATATATATATATACTTTGTAAGAATGTAATTCCATCAATGTTTACACTTCTTCCCCATTACATTCCTGTCAATACTTTATACACAAGAGGCCATTTTCTGCATGAATGGTGTAATCTGAATAAACTGGTCTGATAGCATCCACAGGATCGGCTGATAATCGGGACCAGACGGAATCTGCGGACGCAGAATCCGTAGGTTTTAAACAAATTTAAAAAATGAAACTCATAATGTTAACGTGTCCACCCCAAGCAGAAAAACCAGACTGTCCTCCCCCGGAAAGATAGGTTGTTTGTTCAAGCATCATTCTGACCTATATTTGTGTTTCTAGTAGCAGCGCCCTCTAGTGGCCGTAGTAGTTCTGACGGGAGCATAGCAGGAAGTAAGGTGAGGAAGTAGAAGAGCGCCAAATGTCCTGGTAGCCACATTTATTTTCCTACTATGGCCACGCCAAGACCAGCCCTTCAATAGCAGCTCCATTGGTTGGGGTTAGGCATTGACCTCGAGTGGTTAAGGGGATAGGACCTGTACATGTAAGCATGGACGCCTTGCCAATAGTAGTGTGTGAATGCTATTGAAGGGCGGGTCTTGGCGTGGCCATAGTAGGATTCGTAAATTTGCGTCCTGGTAAGGAGGCAGGTTGGGGGGAGGGATGGGTCAAACAAACACAGGACTTTCCCCCAGGAGACCAGGGCTCATGTCCCGTTAGAAAAGAAAAGGAAACTTTTAACTTTACGGAACAAACGGAGCTACGTCACGTTCTGCGTCACGTGGTAACCAACAGGAAGTGAAGTCACGTCTGATTTGAACCCAAACCTCCATCTTTTTATCAACTTAACTCAGTAGTTTTGGTGTCTAAACCTAACCAAAGTGGGACCGTTTCACAACGTTAACCACGTGTTTAAAACCGCGAGCGTTCCCTTCTCTGGTTTAGATATGAGGATGGAGAACTCTCCTGTGGGTCGTATTAGAGGGGAACAAATAACCAATATCGTTGCGTGGTTTTGGAGGACTTTTTTGGCAGATTTTCATTCTGGATGACAGCTGAAAACTGTATAAAAGGTTCTGCAGATTCCGTTTGGGTCTGCTGATAATCGACTGAGCACCATCATCAAAAGACTTTGAGATCCGACTCTCAGTAGCAGATATTGAGATGAATCTTCCTCTGCGGTGGCAGGCAGGGATTCGAACACCCAGCGGTAGCATCACACACTGTCTATGTTGTGCTACTTCAGCTACAGATGATGATTAACATCACAAATACTCAATAGTTTGAAAAAAAGAAAATAAAAGCTACTTGATTCTGCCAGTTTAGTGAATGTTTCTTGCTTTATCTCTGTATTTGTACATAAATAGTGCATGTACTGGGAAAAAAATGTATGTTTGCAAATAACTTTGCATGTAAAGATTTTGCAGAGAGTTTACACAGAATCAATAAAATCGAATGAAAACTGACAATCCTCAAGTGTGTGAAGACTTATTGGAGTCAAGGTATGATGAACTACTAGGGCTGGGATCAGCAGAGGCCTCACGATCACCATATCTTCACGATACTTATGTCACGATACTTATGTCACGATCACCATATCATCACGATACTTATGTCACGATACTTATGTCACGATACTTATGTCACGATCACCATATCATCACGATACTTATGTCACGATACTTATGTCACGATCACCATATCATCACGATACTTATGTCACGATACTTATGTCACGATCACCATATCATCACGATACTTATGTCACGATACTTATGTCACGATCACCATATCATCACGATACTTATGTCACGATACTTATGTCACGATACTTATGTCACGATCACCATATCATCACGATACTTATGTCACGATACTTATGTCACGATACTTATGTCACGATACTTATGTCACGATCACCATATCATCACGATACTTATGTCACGATATTTATGTCACGATACTTATCTCACGATACTTATGTCACGATCACCATATCATCACAATACTTATGTCACGATACTTATGTCACGATACTTATGTCACGATACTTATGTCACGATCACCATATCATCACGATACTTATGTCACGATATTTATGTCACGATATTTATCTCACGATACTTATGTCACGATCACCATATCATCACAATACTTATGTCACGATACTTATGTCATGATCACCATATCATCACGATACTTATGTCACGATACTTATGTCACGATCACCATATCATCACGATACTTATGTCACGATCACCATATCATCACGATACTTATGTCACGATCACTATATCATCACGATACTTATGACACGATACTTATGTCACGAAACTTATGTCACGATCACCATATCATCACAATACTTATGTCACGATACTTATGTCACGATCACTATATCATCACGATACTTATGACACGATACTTATGTCACGAAACTTATGTCACGATCACCATATCATCACGATACTTATGACACGATACTTATGTCACGATCACCATATCATCACAATACTTATGTCACGATACTTATGTCACGATACTTATGTCACGATACTTATGTCACGATACCATATTACTGCGATTTTAACCCTTCCCACCGACCATGCAACTATTTTTTTTTCTGGGTCAAACATTTTTTTCACCATTTTGGACGTTTTTTTCGACACTTTTGTTGCGTTTCCACCGATGTTTTTGTCAATTTTTTCAATGTTTTTTTCTGCACCTTTTGACGTTTTTGAAGCATTTTTCAAAGTTCTTTTATAAAAAAAAATTAAAATGCTATGAAATTGAATAAAACTTGTCAGCATGAAGTGAAGAGCATTGTAGGGAGCCATCCACGTTAAACGTTGAAACCTAAATTTCTGATATAGAAACTTTTTGAAAATGGGAGGATTAAACATATTGCAATATTCTGAGATATATTGCAATTTATTTTGTTTTTTTCCAACTTCAAATTTTTCAGAATTTCAAATGATGTCCCCAAAAGGAAACTTTGTCAACATTGATAAATGACTCGACTTGACTATGACTTGGTATTCAAGCCTTGAGACTTTACTTTGACTTGAGTCAGATGACTGAAATAGAGTCCGGATCGGGACAAATTTTTCTGTCCGAGCCCGACCCGAGCCCGACACAGTTAAAATCAAATTTTTTCCTCATACTAATGACACATGTACATTTGTTTGTGTGGAAAGCTTTTATTAAGCAGCTGTAGGAAGGCATTCGGAAATGTCAACAGATGAGGCATCAGCTCACACGGGGCAACAAGCGCACGTTAATAAGTTGTTTAATTTAAAATGTTCAATGTGTTAACCTTTCCTGCTTGCTTCGATTCCGACCGTGGTCAGAAAACCAGGGGAGACTGGTTACCTCCAGGGCCGACGTTATATAATGAATAACGTTGAGGTTAAAATCCCGTTTCTGGTGAGCAGATGAATGAACTTGGCTTTCAGTCGGGAGTTTATCTCGGACACCGCACACACTGTGTACAAAACGTAAACTTAATCCACCAACTCTGCTCCGGTCGCATCTACACGTCTGCTTCCTCTTTCTCTATCTCTCTTCTGCCCACTTTACACACACACACACACACACACACACACACACACAGTGTGTTTCACTATCTTTGTGGGGACCCATCATTGACATAATGCATTCCCTAGCCCCTTACCCTAACCTTAACCATCACAACTAAATGCCTAACCTTAACCCTTACCCTCACCCTAACCATAACCTAATTCTAACCCTAATCCTAAAACCAAGTCTTAACCCTCAAACAGACCTTTGAATTTGTGGGGTCCAGCATTTTGGCCCCACAAAGCTGTCAGGACCCCACAAGTATACTGGACTCCCGGTTTTTGGACCCCATGAATATAGTTAAACAAGAACACACACACACACACACACACACACACACACACACACACACACAAACCTGCAGTGATGCCTGTCATATTTGTGACAAACCGCCCATAAAATGCACTTTTGCAGTTGGCAAAAATGAATTGCAGCTCCTACTTTGTGTTTGTGCCCACCCAGTACTTTTTTTACCTGTTGAAATACAGTCAGTTTTCCAGTTTTTGGTCAGACCACACACACACACACACACACACACACACACACACACACACACACACGCACACAGAGACATGCATGCACACACACACACACACACACACAGAGACATGCATGCACACACACACACACACACACACACACACACACACACACACACACACACACACACACACACACACACACACACACCTGCAACAGCGAGGCGTGTCATATGTGTGCCGAGCCTCCATAAAGACGGACCAATCAGCGCCCGTGCCCTCTTCGTATAGAGCCAGGCGCCTACTGCAGAACTCTCTCCAGGCTACAGGCTCCAGCTCCTCCACCCAGACCTCCATCTACAGTTAACCCTTTCATTTCCCGGTCTGATTAAACACCCGTTCTGCACTGAGATGCAAAGCGTCTGCCTTCTACAAGTTGTTTCCACTTTATCTTTACTCATCCTATCCAAAGCACAGCCGGTGGTCGGATCCGGTCTCTCCTGTCTCAGGTCCAGTCCTGCTGCTGCACATGACGGACACACGCGCGTCACGTTCCTGCGAGAGGACGCAGCCGGTGTGCGCGCCCTGTTCCTCAGCCTGTGGTCCGAGGATGCGCGTCCGGTGAAATGCAAAGTGAACACGGACCCTCTGGTGACGGAGACATACCGCAGGCTTTGCAACAGAAGCCATGAAGTAACCCGGAGGTTTAATATCAGCGCGCTGTTGGCTCGGGATGCTCGCTTTTGCGCGCACGTCTCCTCCGCAGCGCCAAAGCTTTCCAGGCGCACCAGGAGAGAAGAGACAGCGGGGAGAGCGCGCAGGAAACGCGCCTGGACGTTCCCCGGCACGCTGTGGTGCGGCACCGGAAGCAAAGCGCTCGGATACGAACAGTTAGGTGAGCATGGCGAACCGTTTTTATGATTTTATGAATTTATGGAAGCATATTGATGCCATTACAAGGGCGTAACTTTGGGTTTAACATTGGAGAGGGTGACAGATCTCCATTTTTGAGCAAAATTGAAATTAAGTGCGTCAAATACTTCATTTTCTGCATTCTGGTGGATTTTTCTGCAACATTTCATGATGCAAATGTCTTTATTTATGTAACGGAAATTATAATAGATTTTCTTTTTTTTTTTTGGTTGGTTGCACTTGCCAGTTGTGATTATTGGAGCAGTTGTTACCCCCCCCCCATCTCCTCTGTAAATGATGCCTATGGCTGCCAAGACTGAAAACTTAAAACATATCAGTGTCACGTTTTTACATGAAAAGTATATTGTAATAAGATGTTTGGAAACACTATATAAGGTACACAAAAATGTAGGTATGGAACGAATGAGGAACGAACAGTGGTGTAGTCTATGTGATGCACAAGGTATACGCAATATACCCACTAAGAAAGCTCCAGGAATTCCATATACCCACTTAAAAATGCCCAATGACACGCAATAACATACTTTCCATTATAATTTTGATATATTTTGAATTGTCATCTGTGGTTTTTTTCTTTGCATAGGCTAAATAAAGGTACTTCCACCATAAATTGGTGCAAAAAATGTCTCAGAATGCAGGAAATGAAGTCTTTGACACACAAATTATTATTATAAGATATCTTCATGCTTTAACAAAATGTTTTTATGTTTTCAGAAGTGAAGAGGTTTTCACGTTTTAAAGGGGAACTACTGTTTTTTCCAACCTGGACCTTATATGTTCCTATGTTTCTGTGTCTAAGTGACTGATGGGAACAACAATCTTTGACATTGGTCCAGTATTAAGAGAGATCGCTGCAGTCTGTGAAACAAGCTGTAATGTAAGTTAATAGGGCAACGGTGCAGCTTGTATTTACCTTCACAAAAGTTCTGTTTTTGCCGCTGACAGACTCAGATTATTATTCTAAGTGTCTGACAACATTATGGAAAGGATCCCTACAGAGATAGACCTTTAAAACCTCTTTAAGACCTTTCTGTTTAACCAGAAACAGCTCTGAGGTCGCTAGCGCTAAACCCACCAGACTCCATTTAAAAAACCAATACTTTTAGCGTGTATAGAGCCAACATATTTTCACATGTAAATCTGTAAACTATGTGTTTATTTCAACCAAAGCTAGAGTTGTGATGGTTGGAAAAGTGGAAAGACGACCCAAAACGGCTTTTCATAGTTTAATTTTGTTTCTGACTTTAAATGACGTGTATTTTACGATGCTAAAATTACTGTTTATTTACATGGAGTCTGGTGGCTTTAGCGAACGAAATTTTGCAGATGTTTATATGTTTAAAAAAAATATCTTACTCTTTAACAGATGGGTCGACCTCCTTAGAAATCCTTTTCCATAATGTTGTCAGTCACTTAGACACAAAAACATAGGAAAATAGGGTCCAGGTTAAAAAAAACGGTAGTTACCCTTAAAAGAGATGTTTTCCGATATTACAACATGCAAACTTACCAAGTTATAACAAGAAACGTGTCACACAAAAGTTTCATGTCACAACAATAAATGATGACGTTATTACGTGAAACTTTTCACGTTATGACACGGTAAATTATATTGTTGTAACATGTAGACTATCCTGTTCGAATGAAGACGCGGTACAACATTTTTCAACTTTCTGCTAAGATATATGGGACTTGTTTTGCAACGAAAATGCGGGGATTATGAAATCATGCAAGCCCCGCATATTTTGCGTGGAAATCTGCAATTTATGCGACGAAATATGCGGACTTTGGCTGATTATGCATTGAATTATGAGATTGCATAATCGTGTTATTATGGAGGGACTGGGTAGAGCAGGCGCCCATATATAGTAATTTACTCCAGGACGCAGCGGGCCCGGGTCGTTCCCCCCTCTCTCTCCCCTTTCATGTCTTCAGCTGTCCTGTCATTAAAGGCCTAAAAATGCCCAAAAAAAATCTTAAAATAAAAAAGGTTGAAAAGAAGTGACAACAACATCAGGAAAAGCCACAAAAGTGTCGAAAAAGACGACCAAAACGTTGAAAAAAAAGTTTTCATTTTAATTTTTGACCTAGAAAAACTAAGTGGCATGGTCGAAGGTAGACAACACAAGGGGTTAAATGAAAGCTCTTATTTTTTACATCTTTCCTTTTCAAATGTCTTTGAAGCTTTTTGATTTGAAATGAGGCGAGAGAATCTCCTCTTTGCTGTCCTTTGACGTGTGAGTGAATTCAGATCTTGTTCTCCGGCTCAGGGATGTTTGAGAAAGCGGACGGATGCTGCCGGGAACACGACCACTGCCTGCACATCATCCCATCTTTCACGGTGAATTATGGCGTCTTCAACTCTCACTTCTTCACCGTCTCACACTGCCACTGTGACCAAAGGTAGGCCTGTGTTACAATTATTACATCCTTGTGTAATCGCAACACATTCTCAATCCCAAATGCTTGGTCGCTTGGTCAGGTGCCTTTGGCGTTGTTATTGACGCTAAAAGTCTCCTTTAGCATTAGATCTATCGGGACTATTGCCGTCACTTTTGACGCAGTTAGGTTTAGGAAAAGATGGTGGGTGGGCTAATAAAAGGTATGTTTACATGAGAGGACAAGAACTGGACAGTTTAGTTAGGAAAAGAAGAACAGGACAGTTGGATTTCAACAGGTTCTCACACCCATCTCGTAAAATACGGACGCTTGGTCAGGTGCCTTTGTTGTTCTTATTGACGCTAAAAGTCTCCTTTAGCGCTATAAGTAAACGTCTTGGTCGGGACTATTGCCGTCCCTTTAGCGCTATAAGTAAACATGCTTGGTCGGGACTATTGCCGTCTCTTTAGCGCTATAAGTAAACGTGCTTGGTCGGGACTATTGCCGTCTCTTTAGCGCTATAAGTAAACGCGCTTGGTCAGGACTATTGCCGTCCCTTTAGCGCTATAAGTAAACGTCTTGGTCGGGACTATTGCCGTCTCTTTAGCGCTATAAGTAAACGCGCTTGGTCGGGACTATTGCCGTCTCTTTAGCGCTATAAGTAAACGTGCTTGGTCGGGACTATTGCCGTCTCTTTAGCGCTATAAGTAAACGTCTTGGTCGGGACTATTGCCGTCTCTTTAGCGCTATAAGTAAACGTCTTGGTTGGGACTATTGCCGTCTCTTTAGCGCTATAAGTAAACGCGCTTGGTTGGGACTATTGCCGTCTCTTTAGCGCTATAAGTAAACGTCTTGGTCGGGACTATTGCCGTCTCTTTAGCGCTATAAGTAAACGCGCTTGGTCGGGACTATTGCCGTCTCTTTAGCGCTATAAGTAAACGTGCTTGGTCGGGACTATTGCCGTCTCTTTAGCGCTATAAGTAAACGCGCTTGGTCAGGACTATTGCCGTCCCTTTAGCGCTATAAGTAAACGTCTTGGTCGGGACTATTGCCGTCTCTTTAGCGCTATAAGTAAACGTCTTGGTTGGGACTATTGCCGTCTCTTTAGCACTATAAGTAAACGCGCTTGGTTGGGACTATTGCCGTCTCTTTAGCGCTATAAGTAAACGTCTTGGTCGGGACTATTGCCGTCTCTTTAGCGCTATAAGTAAACGTCTTGGTCGGGACTATTGCCGTCTCTTTAGCGCTATAAGTAAACGCGCTTGGTCGGGACTATTGCCGTCTCTTTAGCGCTATAAGTAAACGCGCTTGGTTGGGACTATTGCCGTCTCTTTAGCGCTATAAGTAAACGTCTTGGTCGGGACTATTGCCGTCTCTTTAGCGCTATAAGTAAACGTCTTGGTCGGGACTATTGCCGTCTCTTTAGCGCTATAAGTAAACGCGCTTGGTCGGGACTATTGCCGTCTCTTTAGCGCTATAAGTAAACGTCTTGGTCGGGACTATTGCCGTCCCTTTAGCGCTATAAGTAAACGTCTTGGTCGGGACTATTGCTGTCCCTTTAGCGCTATAAGTAAACGCATATTTGGTCCCTTTTGACACAGTTATGTTTAGGAAAAGGTCGTGGGTGGGCTTACGGTTCCGTGACATGCGGGAACTACGGGACGATTGGGTTTAGGAAAGGGTTGTGGGTGGGCATACGGTTCCGTTACACATGGGAAGAACGGGACGGTTAAAGAAAAAAGCGACTATAGCAAGCATGACAAGCAGGATGTGAACCCCGCTCTCCTGGGTGAAAGTCCTGTGTTTGACCCATCCACCCCCCCAACCAACCAACCAACCAACCTCCTTACATACTACTCTCTAAATCCTCTCTAACTGCTGCTCTCCCCGGTGCGTTACACAAACACGCTGAAAGACGCCTTTTTCGTCGCATCAGACGCTGACAGCCACTGTCCAAACGTCCTTATTTTACGAGTTCGGAATGAGAACGGATTGTGGGTTTAGGTAAAGAAGAACGGGACGGTTGGGTTTAGGTAAAGAAGAATGGGACGGTTGGGTTTAGGTAAAGAAGAACGGGACAGTTGGGTTTAGGTAAAGAAGAACGGGATGGTTGGGTTTAGGTAAAGAAGAATGGGACAGTTGGGTTTAGGTAAAGAAGAACGGGACAGTTGGGTTTAGGTAAAGAAGAACGGGATGGTTGGGTTTAGGTAAAGAAGAATGGGACGGTTGGGTTTAGGAAAAGAAGAATGGGACGGTTGGGTTTAGGTAAAGAAGAACGGGACAGTTGGGTTTTGGTAAAGAAGAACGGGATGGTTGGGTTTAGGTAAAGAAGAATGGGACAGTTGGGTTTAGTAGAAGAAGAACGGGACAGTTGGGTTTAGGTAAAGAAGAACGGGACAGTTGGGTTTAGGTAAAGAAGAACGGGACAGTTGGGTTTAGGTAAAGAAGAACGGGACAGTTGGGTTTTGGTAAAGAAGAACGGGATGGTTGGGTTTAGGTAAAGAAGAACGGGACAGTTGGGTTTAGGTAAAGAAGAACGGGACAGTTGGGTTTTGGTAAAAAGGAACGGGATGGTTGGGTTTAGGTAAAGAAGAATGGGACAGTTGGGTTTAGTAGAAGAAGAACGGGACAGTTGGGTTTAGGTAAAGAAGAACGGGACAGTTGGGTTTAGTA
The DNA here is from genome assembly GCF_008315115.2 of Sander lucioperca. Classification (NCBI taxonomy): domain Eukaryota; kingdom Metazoa; phylum Chordata; class Actinopteri; order Perciformes; family Percidae; genus Sander; species Sander lucioperca. The sequence continues at coordinate 34,477,610 of NC_050174.1, read as the reverse complement.
AAAGAAGAACGGGACAGTTGGGTTTAGGAAAAGAAGAACGGGACGGTTGGGTTTAGGAAAAGAAGAACGGGACAGTTGGGTTTAGGAAAAGAAGAACGGGACAGTTGGGTTTAGGAAAAGAAGAACGGGACAGTTGGGTTTAGGAAAAGAAGAACGGGACGGTTGGGTTTAGGAAAAGAAGAACGGGACAGTTGGGTTTAGTAAAAGAAGAACGGGACAGTTGGGTTTAGGTAAAGAAGAACGGGACAGTTGGGTTTAGGAAAAGAAGAACAGGACAGACAATTGGGTTTAGGTAAAGAAGAACGGGACAGTTGGGTTTAGGAAACGTGACACGCAGGACACGATCCCCGGTCTCCTGGGAGAAAGTCCTGTGTTGTTTGACCCATCCACCCCCCCAACCAACCTCCCTATGCGGATTTTCGGGCTTTTCATACTACTCTCTACCGTTGTCTCTCTTAATACTACATCATCTTCAAGCGCTGCGTAGCTGCTGCTCTGCCCGGTGCGTTCTACACACGCTGAGGGGTGATTATTGCGTCGTATCTGACGCTGACAGCCACTGCCCAAGCGTCAGTATTTTACGAGTTGGGAGTTAGGCCTTCCTCCACAGCGCTGCAGAGGAAGGTCCGGCTAGTCCACACAGCATTCCTGGATGGGATGGCATTTCTTTAAACCAATCACAATCGTCTCGGGTGGCGCTAAGCGCCGGACGGAGCCACGGTGCCTCTGCTAAATAGCCTCGGGAAGGAACTTCCAGGATTTCCAGAAAAATTAAACATGGTCGATATAGACTACTTGTACAGTAATAGTTGGAATCGTTACAGCTCTTACCAAAAGGTGAGGCTCAGAACGAACGACCCCGGGCGTCCAATAATGAGTCAGAAATCCAAGAATTTACCGCCATTCTTGGAAACTTCTTGAAGCAGGAATTCCCATCTGCCCCTGAGCCGGCGCCCGGCGTGGACGGTCGTGTCAGGACAGACCCGCACCGAGGCTGGATTTATGAGTGAGTTTAAAACTCTCCCCTCAGGCCGTAGATTCAGAGTACTTCGTCTCAAGAGCAATTCCCTGTGGGATAACGCAGTTTAATTTGCATAAGTTTTAGAGATTGCTGCTATTGTGTCAAACTGTGTTCTGTATATTGTATGTGTGCATTTTAGGGCTGCAACTCACGATTATTTTCATCGTCCATTATTTTCAGGATGAATGGATTAGTTGTTTGGTCTCTAAAATGGTGCAAAATGTGGATCAATGTTTCCCAAAAGTCCCAAGACGACGTCCTCAAATGTCTTGTTTTGTCCAGAACTCAAAGATATTCAGTTTACTGTCCTAGAGGAGAGAATAAACTAGAAAATATTCATATTTAACAAAGGTTTATTCTGTGTTTTAACTCTTCTGCTACCTTTACACGTGGCCGGCTATTTTCATAAACAGACATTTCAACCTCTCCGTTTTCAAAAATAACATCGTGCACAGCTGACTGTTTTCAGAAAAGTCTTCGTTGTACCTGTGTGTATACATGCCGCTAATGTCGCCAAGAGCACGCCAAACCTGTAGGTGGCAGAGTAACGAGAAGCTCAAGCCCACGTTAGCCAATCAGAATCCCGAAAATAGCAACAACAGCAACAGCAACGAATCCCTTCCTCTTCTCTTCCTCAATTCCTCGGCTGCCTAAACCTCCGTTTGTCTTAGTTTAAATGCAAACGTGCAAACAAAGATTTCCAAAATCTCCACTCTGGCCAGAAGTTTTAGAAAGACTCGTTTTCAGAGGCGAATTCTCCGTTTGCGTGTAAACGAAGGGCACAAATGAAGGGAAATGTCTTCGTTTTTCAAAATAACCATGTACGTGTAAACAGGGTATAGAAGATAGTCACATTGAACAAGCTGCATTTTTTTTCCTTCATAAAAAATGACTCAAACTTCCATTATTATCCATTAATCTTTGCAGCTGTAGTGCATTTTTAAACTTACTCATCTGACTAATGAAAGTGTGCTACTCTCTGGAACGCCAGTCTCATATTATTCTGTCACTTTGCCAATAACCCATTTAAGCAGAAGAACCAGTGTGAAGTTACTCTTCATCCTTGAGTAGCCTAATAAACTGGCATCAGCCCTCTGGGTTAACTGTGGATGTCAAGAGTCAACACGTTACTCTCTACTTGTTGTCTTTTGCTGTGCTTCTTTTAACACATGCAGATACATCTGTTTAAAGGGTAACCTTGGTTTTTGGAGCCTATTTTCCCATGTTTTTGTGTCTAAGTAACTGATGGGAACAACCATCTTTAAAATTGGTTCTGTCAGCAATGGCGAAACAAGCTGCAATGTAACGTTAACGGGCAAATGTTCAGCATCAGTCAGCGTCCACTAAAAGTTCTGTTGTTGCCGCTGGCAGACTCAGATTATTATTCTAAGTGTCTGACAACATTATGAAAGGATCCCTACAGAGATAGACCTTTTACTTAAAGAGTAAGATCCTTTTAGTTTAACATGAAACAGCCCCGAAATCACCATCACCAAACTACACCAGACAAATAATTAGCACTTTTATCATCGTAAAACACACTTCATTCAAAGTCGACAGAAACTAAATAAAACTATCAAAAGCCGTCTTGGTTCATCTTTCCACTGTTCCAACAATCACCACTCTGGTTTGGTTGAAATAAACCCTTAATTCATCCATTTACATGTGGAAATTATGCTGGCTCTATACACGCTAAAAGTCCTGATTATTTACATGGAGTCTGGTGGAGTTTGGTGATGGTGATTTCGGGGCTGTTTAATGTTAAACAAAAGCATCTTACTCTTTAACACAAAGGTCTATCTCTGTAGGGATCCTTTCCATAATGTTGTCAGACACTTAGAATAATAATCTGAGTCTGTCAGCAGCAAAAACAGAACTTTTAGTGGACGCTGACTGATGCTGAACATTTGTCCTATAGGGTTACATTGCAGCTTGGTTTATGGCTGCCAGTTAAAGCCTTCATGCTCAAAACTGGACCAACTTCAAAGATTTTTGATTTTTGTCTAATCAGTCACTTAGACACCAATGCATGGGAAAATAGGATCCAGGTTGGAAAAAAAGCCCGAAATTACCCTTTAATTCTCTCTTTACATCTAGTTCTGACAGCTGCATGTGTAAAATGTTTGCCCTCTATCTCTTTTGAACTCTTAGCGGTCATTCCCAAGTACTGGAAGACACTTTTTCTAAGAGCATATTTGTTGTTAAAAGCTGCTTAGACTACCCTAAAGATGTAGACAAAACAAGGCAACATTCAAGGATATTTAGCGACTATGTGCGTGTTTATTTGACCTCGGCCTGTTCTTTCTCTGTCTCTTACCAGGTTTCGGCAGTGCCTTCTCGGTGTCAACGACACCATTTCCAGCATGGTGGGCTACAGCTTCTTCAACATCCTGCGGGTTCCCTGCTTCGAGCTCAAACAGCAGAGGCGATGCACCGAGATGTCCTGGTGGGGAACGTAAGAGACACACTGATTATGTTGCTTGAAGCTTAAACGCTCTAAAGACCTACTGATGCTGTTCGCCGAAGCTTAAAGGTGCCCTGCCACACAAAACCGTTTTTCCTTGCATTTTTTAAATACGTTAGGTCCATATGTGTTTGTGTTATGTGGTGAATGTGAAAATGAACGGCTACCTCCTCTGTCAGCTCTAGCCACTGAACAGAAATAAGCGGAGAAATCAGGCCAATTACAAAAGCTGGTCAGTCTGACGTGGTGTTGCCTGAGTTCATTACTATTCATGAGCTCGCCCAGTTGCGCTGGGTAAAGGATGCAGATAGCCAGGCTCTCACTGGCTAGCTGTCAGCCAATCAGAGTCGAGCAGCTTAGCTTGTTAAATATTAATGAGAACTGGTACAAATTGAGCTGAGTCTTCCTGCAGACTTTCTATACCACGCTAGAATGGCTTGAAACATAACCAAGGCATTTTTTCCACAAAAAATGTTACAAATGTTAAATGTGGTAGAACTTCAGACATTACCACAAAGTAATGAAATACTTGTGGCAGGGCACCTTTAAACGCTCTAAAGACACACTGATGACATTGCTCGAAGCTGAAATGCTCTAAAGACACACTGATGACGTCGCCCGAAGTTATAGACACCATTGTTTCCAGGACAACCTGGGCTATCAGGACATGTATGCTGCAGGGAAGTCACATGGATGTAGACATTGTTACGGGACTATAAAGACAAAATAAAATGAAAATTGAATCTCACAGAAATGTGTTAAAATCACACAGAGAACCGTAATGTGTAAAGCCCCTGACACACCAACCCGGCGGCCGACCGTCGGCAGAAAAGCCAGTCAGACTGATCAGTCGGCTCTCCGAGGTCCAAAAAAATGCCTCAGGACACACCGAAGAGACGCCGACTTGAGCGTGTAATACGTCTCCATAACAGCAGGCGGCACTAATCTGTATTGTCGCCCCAAAAATTTTAACCGGCAGCTGATTGGCCGCTCCCGGGCATAATGGCGGCTCGTTCAGAATACGATCTCATATTGTACTAAAATAGTTCACCGAAACGTGTTTCTGAAAACATTTTAAGAGAGAAATAGGCTGTGCAGTTGCTGAATCTGTCTTCATTTCAGATCAACAAAGCTCAAAGATTTTCGTCAGATTTTGAGAGACTCTAGTCATTTCCGGGTTAGCTCTCCACCAATCAGATGGGTCATTGAGTCCGACTGCCCGCCCTCCGATTCAACAAGTCAGGTCGGCCAAAATGAAGGCTGACGGCTCCTCCAACGGATGACAACACACCGAACAGACTCGAGTCACCGACCTCGCCAGACTGTCTGACGGCCGATTATCGGCTCGGTGTGTCAGAGCCTTTAGACTTTTGGCTTTTGAAAAATGTTCTCCCAAGTGTTGGCAATAAGGAAAACAAACATAAACTCTGTGCATTTGCATATTGTTAGACACAGCAGCAAGTGAAAACCATAAAACCAGACGTTTGTTCCACGGAAAGAGCAGGTAGGGTTGTGCGTGTAGAAACATGTCTGACACTCTGCCTAAACTCATGAACTTCTGAAAGGCACCGTGCCACACCTCCACAACTTCATCTTTCATGTCACTAACAAATCGTCTTACAATCAAGACATGATATATGGTTAGCCTACTGTAGCATTCTAGCATTAACAGAATTGCGTTGACAAACTACACTTCAATAACTATAATTCAAAGTGCTCATATTCTGCTCATTTTCAGGTTCATAATTGTAATTTGAGATTGTATCAGAATAGGTTTACATGGTTTAATTTTCAAAAAACACCATATTTTTGTCGTACTGCTCATTGCTGCAGCTCCTCTTTTCACCCTGTGATCAGGTCTCTGTTTTAGCTACAGAGTGAGACCTCTCACTGCTGTAACATCTTTGTTGGCAGTCGCACATGCTCAGTAGCTAGGTAAGATCACATGCTCAGTAGCTAGGTAAGATCACATGCTCAGTAGCTAGGTAAGACCACATGATCAGTAGCTAGGTAAGGAGCATGAAGCTAGTGCTGCTAGAGGTTAACTACTTCGTTCTCAATAGCAAAACACTGCTACAACACACACAAATTCACCCTAATCTACTAAATAAATTGTAAAGAACTACTTCCATGTCCCTGTTCTGCAGGTATTCCACGCAAAGTTGGAAGTGCGCCCTCCTTTAGAAGAAGTCTCCCGGCTAATCCTGCCTTGTACTACTGAAGTTGGAGAAACAGCTAGCTGATGTGGTATTAGCTAAAGTGGTTAGCACACACCAAATGTTTCGGCTTGTGACGTAGAAAGTCGTGCAGATATCAACCAGCTCACCCGGAGACTGAAGGCAGGACACATTCAGAAACTGTATCTCACTCTAAACAGAATGGATGGGTTTTTTTTTAAAGTTTGTATGTGTGTGGAAGCACCAGAGACACAAAATAACTCCCCAAATCCCAGAAAAAGTGATTTGTTTTTCATAATATGGGCACTTTAATACTTTGAATTGAGTGACTGATCCTTGAATTTCCACTGTGTTACTGTTATCATCTTCCAAGGAAAATACGCTTCAACATTACAGACCATTATCCTAAATAGCAAGACAAAGTGTTCCTCTTCTTACTTAAATAAATATGCAAAGGATTCTTTTCTATATAAGTAAAAAAGCAACAGCAGATAAGGTTTTTCTGTGGCTTGTTTTTGCAGCTTTTTTTGTTATTTTGACAAGAACAAAACAGGAGGCAACAGACAGGGTCATCGTAGGTTAAGTCAAAAACTTGAAACATGACACATGAAAAGCAGGAAATAAAAAAGAAACCATGTTACATTGCAGTATCAAGGTGTGCGGGTCCTTTGCGTCTATAATGGTTCTTTTGAAATCATAAAAAATCCTTACGATCTATGACTTTGATTCATGCAGAGCCAGGGTATTTTTTTAAGGAGGGAGAAGTCTTCTACTAACCTGACTCCACCAGATGGATTGCTTGGTATTTGCTCGGGATATCCATCTGGGAACTTTCCGTTGGAGAACTTTTGGGAAGAGGCGAAAATCCTGGTTAGCTGATTGGATAAACCATCTGTCTATCACCACCTATGTTGGTGATGGACGGGCTAAATCAACCAATCAGATCAACGATATATTCCGAAACCAGTCGGGAGAAGAGCAAAAACATCTTTTCCTCTGAGAAAAGCCTCCAGTGCCGTTTTTTGCTCTTCTTTCAATATAACGGATAAAACTTGCGTGATAGCTACGCTCATCTCATCCGTGGAAGCCGCCACGTTGTTTAGACTGAACAGTCGCTTCTCGTTGCGTCACACCTAAACCTGCCTCAAAACCAACGCTGATTGGTCGCTCGTTTGGCGAACGGCTCCAAATTTTCGATGTCTCAAGATGCCAGACTGATCTGCGAGTGGAAAACTGGAGCTCGCGAGATCATGACGGTCTCACCAGGCTAGGGGCCCTCTACTACATACATATATTGTATAAATTGAATTTGCATAATAAACTGGGCCTACGATAACATCTCTCACGAGGCTAGTCTTCCACTCATTCAAAGGCTAAAGTGGCGTGAGCGTGTCAGCTGCGTGGCGTGTCCGTTTTTATTTCGGCTCCCATGGTAACAGGTTAGAGCGTGCACACTGCCTGTGTGACACGCACGTCTCAGGCGAGACTCGAGCCGCTCCGAAAACGTGTGCATGCTAGAAATAGGACCAACGCCTATTTTTCACGTGACACGCAAGCATTGTTCCAGGCAAAATAGAATAGGAAAAGATGTTTAAATGTCATTTTGACACAAATACATTTAATAAATGACATTTTCATGTTTGAAGGTCTCTAGGTTTTCACATAAATGCAGATATAAATGTAATTAAAAATATATATATATATATAATAACTATCGTTTTTTCAAATATTGCACCTGTAAAAATAAATATTGACAATAATACAATATTGACCAAATAAAGTTGAAGAACACGCTATTATTTCATTTTATCAATGGGAACCATCCATGTGTCCGGACGGCACACATGGATGAAGGCTAGCAGCAGCAGCAGCCACGTTTCTGGTGTGTAAAGACATAGAAAACGCCACGCAGCCGCCACAGAACAGAAACGCCACCCTCACGCCACGCAGTCAGTGTGCAGGAGGCCTTACTTCCTGCTTTGCTCCCGTCAGAACTACTACAGCCACTAGAGGGCGCCGTCACTAGAAACCTAAATATAGGTTGTAATTGCGGCTTGAACAATCGACCTATGGGAGCGTTTTTGGGGCAGTTGGTACGTTTCCCAAATTCATAACACTGAAATTAAAATCAAGCTCTTTGCTGATTATCTGATCTCTGTTGACACTGTGAGCAAGTAAGAAGAAATATGAGGGACATTCCCCCAAAAAATATAAAAAAAATAACCAGCAGATATATCACCACCATATTGTTTTTATTTTGCATGTTATAAAGAACTCCACGGCTTGGTTTTAACATGCATGTTTCCTCTCTGCAGGTGTAAAGTCACCAAAAAGGCTCCCTATGCCGTCTTCAAAAGGCCGCTCCGTTACAGCACATCCGATGTTACAAGCAAACACAGAGACAACACTGAAAGCAACACGCTAACAAGCAGCGAGAAGCAAAGAATCATCATCAACCCGCACAGAACGTCACCCAAAATTGAACACGGATGCTTCAGAGACTCGCCCAGAGGAGACCCTTTCTTCCTCAGAAGGACGAAGGAGAAAGGATGTAAAAGAAACAGGAAACCGTACACGGCAGCACCGACGACTCCTTCAACGAACGCAAGTCTTTTTAATACGTCTCAAAGTAGCGCATTGATGCCAAATAACAAAAGAGTTGGCAGAAAGAAGAGCACCCGAAACCGTCTGTCTGCTTACCCCAAACACAGAAGCCAAGTTCAACCACAGACCCCCAGAAACTCTCATCCACAAGCAACATCTGTAACACAGCAGCCAGCAATTCATCTGCACTCAAAAGAAGCCGTCACAGCAGCGACTAAAACGGGCAAAAAAGGCAAAAAAAGTCCAAAACAAAGTCGTTGTTGTGGCGTCAGGATGCCCCTGAGAGGAGACTCTTTTCAGCCTCGTTGTTTAAGTTGTTTGACAGATGTTACACCGACTCCGTATGGATTCCCAATCAATCAGCGAAATCAGACGACAGCCGGGACTCTGAGGCTTGACCAGACAACCGAAATGGCCAAACGGGACACTTTGGAAAGACTCTGGAGCACAGCTACTTCTGCAACGCCAGCCACAACTAAACCAAAGAAGGCAGCCTCCGTTCCAAAAGATGGTGAGAAGAGACGTAACGATTAGTCGACTAAGGGCTCATGCACACTGGCTGCGTGGCGTGAGCGTGGCGTGTCAGTTGCGTGGCGGCTGCGTGGCGTTTTCTATGTCTTTTCACACCAGAAAGGTGTCTGACGCGGCGCTGCTGCTGCTGCTGCTAGCCTTGTCTGGACACATGGATGTTTACCATAAACATAAACATATACTGATCTGATTACAGCAAAGACAACGTCGGCAGTATTGACGGCAAAATAGGCTCCAGAATATTTCTTTCTGTATTGACAGGTGCAATATTCGAAAATCGATAATTATTTATTATTATTCTTTAAAATACATTTATATCTGCATTTTTTATCAAAACCTCATTTATTAAATGTATTTGTGTCTAAATGACATATAAACATTTTTCATATTCTATTTTGCCTGGAAACGCTTCCAACACGCTGGCGTGTCACGTGAAAAATAGGCGTCGGTTCTATTTCTAGCATGCACGCGTTTTCGGCGCAGCTCGAGTCGCGCCTGAGACGTGCGTGTCACGCAGGCAGTGTGCACGCTCTAACCTGTTACCATGGGAGCCGAAATAAAAACGGACACGCCACGCAGCTGACACGCTCACGCCACACAGGCAGTGTGCAGGAGTCCTAAGTCGAATGACAGAAAAATCCAACTATTTTGATAATCGAGTAATTGTTAAAGTCATTTTTCACGTAAAAATAACAGAAAGTGCTCGTGAGGTTTTTCTGCTCTTTTCCGTTTTATATCATATTAAACTGAATATCTTTGAGTTGTGGACAAAACAAGACATTTAAAGACACATCCGCTTGGACTTTGAGAAACTGGGATGGACATTTTTCAATATTTTCTGACATTTTTATAAACGATTAATTGAGAAAATACACCGTAAGAAAAAAATCTGTAGAAAAACTGATAATGTCCTGGCAGAAAAATTACCAGTATACCTTTTCCGTTAAGTTTACGGACATTTCTGTACGTCCGTTACATTCACGCCGTTGCCAAATGAGTTGCTACAAAGCTAATTAATATAATAATTAATATTCAGCTCCACACAACTCTCTCTGGATTTCTCAGTAGGACTATGTTCAGAAGATTGTGGCGTCCGGTGACTTTCCCGCGCAGAAACTCAAGATAATGACCTCTTCTGAAGAGTCCTAGTAGCCTCCTTGGCTACTAGCAACTGTGTGGAGGAGTTGTTGTTGTCATTACATAGAATTCCTCATGGGGGCGACAGAAACTACGCACCAGTGATGTAGTCTACGTGATACACAGGTATACACAGTATTCCCACTCAGAAAGCTCCAGGATTTCCATTTACCCTCTTAAAAATGTGCAATGACACGCAACAACATACTTTCCATCATATTTTTGATATATTTTGAATTAAATAAAGGTATTTCCACCGTAAATTGGTGCATAAAAGTGTGTCAGAATGCAGGAAATTAAGTCTTTGACGCTCAAAATTTCCCTGCCGGAGGACACCCACACCCCCAACTATGATAAGCCCCCCTCCACCCACCCTCAATGGCCCATTCTGGCCCATATATATAGGCCCATACATATACAGTACAGTATACCCACTACAATACATTAGACTACACCACTGCTACGCACTATAGCTTTAACAGACATTTCAGTTAATCCAAAAATCATTACAGAAAATTCCTTCATACTAACACAATATATTAGTCCGTATTTCTACGGACTTTTCTAACAGTGTAATCGTCAGATTAATAGAAACTAATCGTTGAGAACAGGCTCAACTAACTATTATTTTCATTCTCGATTAATGAGATGAATGGATTAGTTGTTTGGTCTCTAAAATCTCAGAAAACGGTGAAAAATGTGGATCAGTGTTTCCCAAAAAAGCCCAAGATGACGTCCTCAAATGTCTAGTTTTGTCCCCAACTCAAAGATATTCAGTTTCCTGTCCCAGAGGAGAGAAGAAACTAGAACAATATTCACATTTAACAAGCTGACATCGCAGAATGTTTAACAACTAATTGACTGGTCGAGAAAATAATCGCCAGAATAACCCACATGAAAATCATCGTTAGTTGGAAGCCACAGACGTTGTCCCCTCTGCAGAATAATGAAAGCCAGGAGCTGATGGGTAGTACGATAGCCCCAAGCATTCCCTCAGAGAGAGGCACGAAGCAAAATATGACATTACGTAACATGACAGGTGAGTGCATGCAGCAGGGCACATTGCAGAAAAAGAGGCTTCTCTTCAGTTCAACTACGCTAATAAAACTAATTATTTATTAGTATTTTTACATACCACTATGGAAAGGGCTCGCATCTAGAAAGGGCCAATACAAATTCCAGTGGGGTTAGTTTATCTCAAGGGTGTAATTAAAAAAAATTCAGTCAGTTTTTTGCGCGTTTTACTGTGAAGAAGAAAAGAACAATCCTCATGTTTTAGAAAGTGGAGTGGAAACTATCCAAACAGTCAATCAACTTTATTTCTTATTCTTTCTTTCTGACTTTCTGTTTTCTTTTTCCGATGTGTTTGTCGCTTTTTTTGATTCTTTTGGTTCTTTTTAAAATGTTTTTGTCACTTTTTTTTAAATTCATGGTCAATAAACCTAATTTAAATGACATTATACCTATTGTTTTTGTTTGAAAAAAGGCAGAAATTATGATTCAGAGGATGTTGAGGGAATCGCAGAATGTCAAAGTTCAGCCAGGAGACTAAAACCATTTAAACATTGTTTTTCAAATGCTATAAAATTGAATAAAACACCCAAAAATCGATATAAGTAATCATTCATTTTACCTGCGAAAAACGTTGCATGGGTTCCATACAACGTGCATGCATCCAAGTTATTTTGGGGCAATTTGGTTGTAAGAAACCCATATTTCTGATATAAAAAACTTTGTAAACAAGTTAAATTTGACCCAAGGACAACACGAGGGATACATAAACTGAATTGAATTGAACTGTGGATACTCTTTGATATTTTGTGAGATAACCAGTGTATATTTCTGACTCCTGCAGACAGCCAGCTGCTGTGTGGAAGCCTCAAACATCTGGATGAATGTAAATACAAAATCCATCCTTTGGAGAAGAAGTTTGACCTGCAGAACATGGAGTCAGAGACCGCGTACCACTGTGACTGCACCAGCCGGTAACATTACAGCATTTCTGCTTTTCTCTCAGTTCTTTCCCCATATTTGTATGTATTCACATAAGCAAATGTCACAGATGATTTCTCTTCTGAATCGTTCAAATATTACGGACGGGGCCAGCTGTATGAGTCAAGCCTCTGGCTCCAAGATTACAAGATGCAGCACCTGTATCCAGGAGATTTTGGCTTCATTTTGTCCAGTGGGAGGAAGTGGAAACGCGTCGTCCATCTTTGTTTACAGGCTACGGTTTCACCCTGTTTTTATAGCAACCCAAACCACAATCTTGGGGGACTGCTGATGAAATGTTGCTATCGAGATAATTCTGAGACAGTCAATCACTGTCCTTTGTCCCTTTTAAACAGGGATGCACCGAATCTAGATTTTGGGGGTTCGGCCGAATACTGAATCCACTGGTTAAGATTCTGCTGAATCCTCGTCCCATCCTCAGTCCATGAACACAGTAAACTCATTAATGAAGTAAACAGTGACTGTCCTTCCTTTGCCGTACCTGAAGTTGCTGCATTTTGGCTGCTGTCTGTAGATTCCTTCATCACAACTCGTATTCTTTCGGATGTTTGATACCAGATGTTGTAACAGCGGTGATGTTGTGTATAGTTTAGGGTCCTCGCCACCACCAGACTAATCAGCATTGCAGATTGAACATGTAGCTGGACTTGAATGGTCTTCTTTTGACTGAAAGTACTGCCAAACTACACTTTTTCTGCTCACCAGTTCCATTTTCACTTTACGCTCCACCTACGTAAACACCTTCCCGTAATCAACGGCGCCGTCATTACATTATATGTCATTTAGCTGACGCTTTTAACCAAAGCCACTTACAATTGCTACATATATCAGAGGTTGCAAGCCTCTGGAGCAACTAGGGGTTAAGTGTCTTGCTCAGGGACACATTGGTTGATGTATCGCAGTGGGAACTGAACCCAGGTCTCCCACACCAAAGGCATGTGTCATATCCACTGCACCATCACCACCGTTACGACCAGCATAGCACGCGTAATGCAAGCGTCAAAAAGCCCAATATTCAGCCAAATCCGAAGCCAAATCCTGGATTTGGTGCATCCCTGCTGTTAAATAAGCAAATAAATAAATACCAATAGTTCAGCATAACATCATTGTCACTCCTATTCTCCAACAGCTTTGCAACATACAGTTCATTGAGGGCAAAGAAACACCAACCAGCTTTTGAACCAATCCAAACTAAAAGTTATTATCCCAATAATCCATCACGACTGTGTTTGGCATTCCTGAGCTTCAAGGTTCGACCTGCAAATTGCTGCCTGTGAGATGAAGTAACCATGGCAACTTCATCATGTAGAAGGTCTGAACGAGGTTTTTGTTGTTTGAAAGAGCTTTTTGTTTTTAAGGCTCTTATCATGGTGGCGCCACTGAAAGTAAAGCTGCTTACAGCCCTGACGGTCTCTACAATCACAGTCTCTGTCATATGATATGATATATGTCATACCAAAAACATGACAATAGTACCCCCCCCACTACATATATTATCCCTTGTGTTGTGTTAGTGTCAAATTTGAATTTTCAAAATGTCTATATCAGAAATATGAGTTTCTGTGTGGCCAGGTTGGATCAGTGGTAGAGCAGGCGCACATATACTGAGAGGTTTATGCCTCGATGCAGAAGTCCAGGGTTCGAATCTGACCTGTGACAATTTCCTGCATGTCTTCCCCCTCTCTTTCTCACCTAGCTGTCCTGTCAAAAATTAAAGGTGGAAAAGCCCAAAAAAAAAGAAATATGAGTTTCTTGTTAATTACCTAATTTTTCATTAACCAAAAATAACACGGATGGATGATCCCATGCAACGCGTTTCGCGAGTACAACAAATGATCGGATCTCTACTCTCATTGAATTATTATTAATAATTAACTTTAAAGGTGTTGTAGGTAGGATTGGGAAGATCCAGGACTTAGTCAAAAAATTTTAACATCAACAACTTCTCAGTCCCTCCCTCCCTTTCCGCAAAAGCCCAAAACGGTCTCCTAAGCCCCTCCCCCCACAAGGGAGAATGAATGCGTGTGCATGAGCAGTGATTGACACGCAGTTAGACACCCCCCCTAGCCCTGATTGGTGCATCTGAACAGTTAGACACCACCCCTGGCCCTGATTGGTGCATCTGAACAGGGAGCGGTGGATTTTTGCAAATCTCACTCCAGGCTGTAGGTGGAGCCAGAGGAGCTGGATTTATTTTAAATGACCTGCTTCATGTAGTTCTACTGAAACATAGGGTCAGTTTCAGCAAATATGACAGAAAGTTAGTTTTATAAGTTGTACCTACTGCACCTTTAAAGTCTTTATTTAGGCAACCCAAAATGTTCCAGTTAACTTAGATGAAGTGAAAGTACACAGTGAGAGGGTCAGAGTCTAACAACAGCCAAAAACAAGTTGAGGTCTATTTTAATGTCCACTGTGTTAGCATGGTTAGCATTGCTAAGCCTCTGTCCTGACTGACAGGTCCAAAAGCATCCCCTGCTTTATCAGAATCAGAATCAGAATCAGAATCAGAATCAGAAAGGGCTTTATTGCCAAGTACGTTGCACATACGAGGAATTTGTCATGGTGTTGTTGGAGCATGTCACACATACAAATATAAGAAGGATAAAAAGAATATAAACAATATAAGTATAAACATATACACACAGTATGTTATATTATCTTATCACAGTATATTATCTTCTATTTTAAAATAAATGGGAGCATCATTTACTAAATGAACATCATGCTGTGTTGAAGAAGACTTGAAACTAGCGATTGAGACCATCAACTCATTATGAAAATGTTTACTGAGGTAATACATCAAGTGAGAAGTAGACTCATTTTCTCATAGACTTCTATAGAAACAGACTTCTTCTTGGAGCCAGTGGAGTCGCCCCCTGCTGGAAGTTAGAGAGAACGCAGATTTAAGGAGCGTCAGCGTTAGCTTCAACTTTTCAGACCCGGAAACTTTGTCCATTATTTGAACATTACATAGACATTTGTCTATGGAACCAGCACATGTATGATAAGATTATAATCACCCATTCCTCTCTGTAGCATGTAATAAATAAAGAGGAAGACCTTCACCCTCAGGCAGCTTTCTCTTTCTTTGTCTGTCTCTCTCTGAGTCACTCACAAATGCATTTTGCATACTGTATACGTCCATCACACTCTGTTGTTTAATTTGTTTCATTCCTGTATTGTTGCTCTTTATTCCTGTATGTGACGTTGTAAATGTCCTCTGCTTGTCTTGTTTTTATTATTATTTTACAGCTTGGCTGTTCAGATTAAAAGCTTCAAGCAACCCAGTGTTCTCCCCACGCTGCTGATGGATTTCGTGTCTCGATTCTGCTTCAAACTGCCGGAGGAGAAGAAATGCCAGCGCGGGACAAGGTTTTACGCTCTCATAAGCTTATTCATGTTAATCTAAGATATCTTTTGGGTACAGTAGTGCCAGTTGTGGGGGAAATTCAAATATAAGGAAACATAGAAATTACATTTCATGCCATTTTATGTGGTGAAATAATAGCTCAATGAGACCAAAGTTGTCTTTGACTATTTATTTAGCAACAAGCAATAAAGCAGAATATAACAAAGTAATTAATTAGTAATTCATAGTTTCAGCTGAAAGGATGGAGCTCTGTAGGACGGTCAGAGTCGGACCAAAAGTAGCTTAAATCTTCACATTTTATACTTTTGGCTTCACCTTTGACCCAGACGGGTTAAAGCATATGAGATGTTCAGTCTCGCATAGCCGGCTCTACCTCCACAGCGAGGAAGGTCTGGCTACACCACAGATGCATTCCAGCTGCAGAAACGATCCGACAAGTCAGTGTTTACAGATTGGTCTGTTTTCCGGTAAGAAATTTGGGCGGTTCGGTTTGTGTTTGGGCGCGGAAACGAACGGAACGGCACAACCAGAGGATCTGAAACGAAGTAGTGAAGATAGATAGGAAAAAAAACGTGGAGATATTTTTCGAGAGTAAGGTAAATGTAAATGTTTATATTTTATCTGCCAGCCATCAACCCAAACACATATTTTTAAAGGTACACTGTGTAGGAATGTCTCCCATCTGGCGGTGAAATTGTATTTTGCATTCAAACGAATAGTGCTCTCTAGCGCCTCGACAACATGTCTTCTTTTTCCGCTTTTTCGGCGACGAGGATTCCTTCTCCTGTGGCTCGGCATTAGTCTGATCCTCCATTATGAACTAAAGGGCAGTGACAAGCTCCTCTCACTGATCTCCTTCTCCGTCTCAGCTGGTCTCAGTCACGTGACGCCGGCTCTGAACGTGGATTAGCTAGACAGGTCGGCTAGTGCTCTATGTCCCTCTCAGCCATTATAGTTCTTCAAAATGGAGGAATGACATGGAAGCCTCCTTGGACTTGCCCGTCCAACGTAAATACAGATAAGAAATTCTTCGCTTCCGAGGTGAAGTCAGATCATTGGCAGAGGTGATTTTACACCAATGAGGACATATTTATGAACGACGACATTGATTTTAGCGTATAAAATACTTAAAAACACCACACAGTGTACCTTTTAAAGAAACATGGATGCTTAAATGTATTCAGCGGCGCTCATAATCTGTTTTATTTTCCCTGGAGAAATTTAAAATTGGCTAGTGGAAGATCTGATTGGCTGGTAATTAAAAAAATTTACTAGCCATGTTGGCTGGTGATTAAAAAAGTGAATTTAAAGCCCTGATTACACGTGTACCATACTTAACTAAAGATATACATTTGACACAACACCAGGGTCCTGTCTAATGTGTGTAATAGATTAATCATGTTGGCTTCTGTATCTGATGCTTATTTCCTGTTTCTCTTCCAGCTGTTCTGGAGGCTTCACTCCAGCCTCTGACCTACTTCAGGCACTTCAGCTGATGGAGGACAAAGACACGGCTGGGGTGCGAAATTCAGTCAATTACAGAAGACGAGGGATTCCTGCTCGGCTTTATAAGCGGTGCCTAAGGCTGGAGAGAGATGCACGCGTTATGGCACAGCGCACACGGTCTTAGACTGATGTCTATGCATCATGATCCAATAAGTTGGATAAGCTTTACATTTCATGCAGCGCTTTCTGTTTCTCAATGGTGTAAAATGGCGTAAAAAGGACTCAAACCATTTGAATATTGAAATAGGCCTGTATTTGTAAAATGCCATGAATGTAAAGGTTATATATTTATAAAGATGAGAGAAGTTGTTGATGTTCACATTTTTTGGCTAAGTCCTGGATCTTCCCAATCCTATTTACAGCACCTTTAATAACACAACAGAAAGAGAAAAATAAAGATGTGATTTAAGTAGATTTAAACTTTGAAGCTTCTGGCTTTAACAAGGTCTCGTTCTCTAACAGATGTGTTGTTGAGATGTACATGATTCCTAAAAATAAACATCCCGAAAAACGTGTGATGTTTTGAATATGCAGAAAGTTTGAACTATATAGGAGAATAATAATTTCCTTTACAAAGAAAAGAGAAGCTAGGAAAAGAAGCTCTTGCTCTTGTTTGGGCCCTACAACATTTTGATGTTTATGTTGGGGCAAGTTCCTCATTGGTAGTGTACACTGATCATAATCCATTTAGCTTTTTGCGTTCCCTTCAAAATCCAAATCAGAGGTTAATGAGATGGGCCCTGTTCTTACAGCCTTATCATTTGGATATACGCCATATTAGGGGCAAGGACAATGTGGTGGCAGATGCCCTGTCGTGTGCACCATACATAATGTTTGTCAGGATTGCCTATCGTTTTCATGTTTCATGAAATTTTCCAGTGCTTCCATGGATTTATGGCCACTGGATTATGTACATAATGCGCTGAACTGAATGGTGTTAGAGATGATATTAACATGGTCGGTTGTTTGATATAAAAATGTGATTTATTGTATCTAACAGTTTTTTGTTTTTTTTAAGGTCGTGGTGGGGCCTTGTTCTTGAGGAGGGGGGTGTGACGGCTCCTAGGCCTATTAAGTCCCTCTGGTTGCTGGAATCTGGGGATTGGCTAATGAGGACTGATGAGTGACACCTGGATCAACTGATTGCTCACATGTCTATAAATAGGAGTGCTTGGCCAGTCATTCTCTCTCCCTCCTCAAGGTTGTTTGGTTTGTTTGGATATTTGGTTTAGTTACTTTTGCGTTTTAGCGTTGATACATCTACAGACATCCATACATTACACACATTACTGATTAACTGATTGCATGTTTATTTTTGTTAATATAAATAAATTGGATTTAATTGAACAACCATGTGTGTCTCCACCTTTTGTCATGCCTATGAGCCAGGTCGTGACAATAAATACAGACATTTATTCCATAACTTGATGCAGAAAAAGCAGAAATTGTTGCATAAAAATTCACCAGAATGCAAGAAATTTAGTGTTTGATGCTCAGAATTTCATGAGGGACGACCCTCAGGATATAATGTCCTCCCCTCCAATGTTGAAACAAAACCTACGCTCTTGGTTACTATGTTTATAAAACATCCCTGATACAAAAACAGGTTCAATGTGCACATCACCTGCAATATCATGTTATAAACTCCAGCTCTTACAATGTGTTGCATCAGTGTTTGGGAGGCTTGAGACATAGAAACTGGATACATCAACTATTTGAAGTAAATTCAAAGAGCCATTCCGTTAGATATTCACAAGGTTTCAGGATTTAGTGGCCTTTGGATATGTTATTCTTTTCGTCATGGGCTCCATAAAAATGTTACACTGATGTTTTAAAATGTGAAAATGTTTTTTGTCACTTGTTTTGTTTTGCTTTTGTACGCTTTTATAGGATTATAATAGCCGTGTGTCACGTATGTTTCTGTGACACGAGGGACAAGAACGGGACAGTTGTCTGTTGTCTCTCTACATACTACTCTCTACTGTTGTCTCTCTACATACTACTCTCTACTGCTGTCTCTCTACATACTACTCTCTACTGTTATCTCTCTACATACTACCCTCTACTGTTGTCTCTCTTCATACTACTCTCTACTGCTGTCTCTCTTCATACTACTCTCTACTGTTGTCTCTCTACATACTACTCTCTACTGTTATCTCTCTACATACTACCCTCTACTGCTGTCTCTCTACGTACTACTCTCTACTGTTGTCTCTCTACGAACTACTCTCTACTGTTGTCTCTCTACATACTACTCTCTACTGCTGTCTCTCTACGTACTACTCTCTACTGCTGTCTCTCTACGTACTACTCTCTACTGTTGTCTCTCTTCATACTACTCTCTACTGTTGTCTCTCTACATACTACCCTCTACTGTTGTCTCTCTTCATACTACTCTCTACTGCTGTCTCTCTACATACTACTCTCTACTGTTGTCTCTCTACATACTACTCTCTACTGTTGTCTCTCTTCATACTACTCTCTACATACTACTCTCTACTGTTGTCTCTCTACATACTACTCTCTACTGTTGTCTCTCTACATACTACCCTCTACTGTTGTCTCTCTTCATACTACTCTCTACTGCTGTCTCTCTACATACTACTCTCTACTGCTGTCTCTCTACGTACTACTCTCTACTGTTGTCTCTCTACATACTACTCTCTACTGTTGTCTCTCTACATACTACTCTCTACTGCTGTCTCTCTACATACTACTCTCTACTGCTGTCTCTCTACGTACTACTCTCTACTGCTGTCTCTCTACGTACTACTCTCTACTGCTGTCTCTCTACGTACTACTCTCTACTGCTGTCTCTCTACGTACTACTCTCTACTGCTGTCTCTCTACATACTACTCTCTACTGCTGTCTCTCTACGTACTACTCTCTACTGCTGTCTCTCTTAATACTACGTAATCTTCAAGCGCCGCGTAGCTGCTTCTCTGCCCGGTGCGTTCTACATACACCCTGAAGGGGGATCTTTGCGTCTTAACTGACGCTGACAGCCACTGACAGCGTCCGTATTTTACGAGTTCGGATTGAGAACAGGTTGGATTTTAGGGGTACCAAATATATTAAATACAAGTGTTAGATACCACCAACCCTCCATAGGTTTGGTTCTACAAAAGACTAACAATACACATTTAACAATAAACACAAGAATACTCATTCAGTGTTAACCTACATTTTATTTATCACTGCACATGAATAATGTCCCCTCTTTGGGTATAAACGTGGGGATGAAAATATATGAGAATATTACCACAGTTACGGGGGCAAGGGAGGGGGGTCCCTGGCCACTCTTGCCCCCCCCGCCCCAGAACCGTCACTGCTGATCTGGCGAGAGTTTGTTCCTGAAAGGTCTGGTTCATGAGTTTTTACAGTGAATAACCAAAACATTCCCATTTTCCATCAGAAAAGTAATTTGTTTTTACATAAAAAAAGATGTAAAATGTATCTACATGTATTGTAACATCACACATATTTAGGCTATCTTTTATTTAATAGATTAAACTGTTAAACTCAGGTTTAACAGTTTAAATATATTTCTTAAATTAGAGAAGAGGGAAAATTAGTTTTTAGGATTAGGTGTAAATATCCTTCATTTAACATATAAAAAGCCAAAAAATACACAAGATTTCATGTAAAATAAAAGCTATAAACTGTATTTTAATTATGAAAAAATACTGTATTTTACAAGTTATTTTACAGTATATTTTGACGCCCCAACTGCCGAAATATGACCGTATTTTTCAGAATCAAAAAAAGGATTTATTGCAAAGAATTTGCCTTGGTGGATAGCGCATACATTAACGTAAACATATTAAAAGGAAATACACATTAAATGTAAATAAACTGCATGCTAAATGTCCCTTTGCCTCGTTATTACAGTAATACGATGTGTTATTAGACATCAACATGAACTCATGAATTTTTGACAGCTTTTATTCGGGCCCGCGGTGCATGCTGGGAGCAGCTAGTTGGCCTTGGAAACATGGCGTCGCACTGACAGCTGGGAGCTTCTCATTATCTTCTCCAGCACCTACACAGCGCCCCGGGCCGTTAGCGAATCGGTTTGCGGTCCCAATTTAACCGTTAAAAAGAAGCTTACTTCAGACGCAGTCTTCGTCCTGAAAACACTGCCGTTTAAACGCTGCGGCGCAATAACGGATTTAGTACGGGTGTCACGCCCACTCAGCTCGGTAACGTTCTAACGATACGGTAAGTTAGCATCCAGCTAACAGACAGCTAGCAGGAACCGTTAGCACGACACGACCACTTATGTTATGTGAAGAGGACCTGCCACTACCGCCTGTTCACTGCTTGGCTGTCCGCCGTTAGCTTCCACCTTAGCAACGCACTCTGCCCCGTGCATCGCTAGTTAGCTTCCACCTTAGCAACGCAGTCTGCCCCGTCCATCGTCAGATAAGACGGCGACCGTTAACGGCAGTTATGTTATTGTAAGTTAGCTCGCTAGCCGGCTAGCTAGGGCGTTTCTGTCATCCTCCCACTGAATTTTTAATGTTCGACCCCTTTGGCATCACTGTCGGAGGAGAGAGCGATGGGCTCCGGGGCTGTGGATTCGTCCCAATGGCTTTCGGTGAAGGAGGAGACCATTTTCCTCCACGACGGACTCATTCGGGTCACAGATCTGGCCGAACTGCCCAGTGAAATAGGAGTGTCTGAGCAGGGGGACACCGAGCAAGAGGTGGGTGAAAACCATCACACACACACACACACACACACACAGGTTTATATATAGAAACACACACTCACTGCTATGATAAGGGTGCCTTTTTAGGTTTCTTTTTAATGTATATTTTAACTGTCTGCTGCAACACACACTCAGTGAAAACGGTACAGCTATATAGCAAGTTTCTTGCCTTGCATGTTATTGACCCACTGTCAAGGATGCGACCGTTACCAGAGCACTTCCTGCCAACTCTACCAAAATAAAAGTTCTGAAAACTTATTTTATACTCCAGTCACTCAATTTGTTAAACAGCTAAATAGTATTATATAGCTTTTGGGAACTGTAGGACAGTTTTGTTGTCCCTGTCTTTCACCTTATGTCTATTTCTGTGTCTGTTCTTTGAGCAACAAAAAGCCGGAGTCATATTCCCTGTGTGTGTGTGTGTGTGTGTGTGTGTGGTGTGTGTGTGTGTGTGTGTGTGTGTGTTCACACTTACTTTTCCATTAAATGTCCAATGTTGCAGGAATTTCTCCCATCTAGCGTTGAGATCATATATCGTGATCAACTCTCTTGCGCCACGCAGTTCAAAGTAGGTATTACAGCTACGGTAGCCTTCACGCTTCAAAAAGCCGGTCTCTTGCTCTTTTCAATCTCCTTTTTCTTTTTCTGGGCAAAGAAGGAGAAGACTCCTGTTCCTGAAATTTTAGGATTTTGAATACGTGTGGTCCTCCATGTTTCCTTCTTCAAACTTGCCGGGGGCCGGGAAGCTCCGATACCCGTTAGCAGCATTAGCAGCAGCTGTGAGTTTATCATGTGACAGAGAAAACGTGAAAGGTGGAGCAGTATGTCCTGTATGTCCCTTACCAGCTAACGTATTTCAAGATGGAGCATGAATATGGAGCGTCTACCCCAGTTCATGCAAACGCCAATGTAAAATTTCAAGCCAAAAGGAATACTTGGAATTGATGGTGGTGGTAAATATTCATGAAAAAGGGCAAGTTGTGTGACCGGGCAACACAGATTTTGATAATGAACAACTAAACACGTTACACACCGGACCTTTTAAAGGTGATTCTGATAACTGCATATGAGAGGCACACTCTGCATGTATCTCTGTACCTCACCTCTGTGGTGTCAAGTTGCACAGCTTCAACTTTATTAGTGGTGCCAGTGCAGCAGCTTTCTAAGCTAGGAGCTCTCAGACTGCACCACACAGTAGGCATCTCTTTGGGTCAGAGCTGCAAAGATTAATCCATTAGTTGTCAAATGTTAAATTAAGCGCCAACTATTTGGATTCAAGTCATTTTCTTTTATGAAAAAACAGTAAAATTCTCTGATTCCAGCTTGTTAAATGTGAATATTTTCTATAGTTATGTTCCGATACCCATACCAAAAAAGTCGCCGATACTGCCTAAAGGCGCTGACACACCAACCGGATTATCGGCTGTCTGACAGTCTGGCGAGGTCAGTGACTCGAGTCTGTTCGGTGTGTTTCGTGCCGTCATCGGTCGGAGGAGGAGCTGTCGGCCTTCATTTTGGCCGATTTTACTTGTTGAATCGGCCAGTGGGCAGTCGGACTCAATGACCCATCTGATTGGTGGAGTGCTAGCCCTTGACTAGCGAATCATTGCACAAGAAAACCGGAGCTGACAACGCCAGTATCTTCTTAGTACTAGCCATCGTATTTTCTTCCGTTCAGCGAGTAATGACAACGATCCTTCTTGACTACTATCACCCCTCTCTGATGAAAACAATGACTGACGACAGCTTGCTCTGTGTTTACCAGGTCTAGAGACATGTTGCATCATTCCCGGCGACAATACAGATTAGCGCCGCCTGCTGTTATGGAGACGTTTTACGTCTCATGCACGCACAGAACGTACGCTGAAGTGGCCGTTGCTTCGGTGTGTTCTGAGGCACTTTTTGGACCTCGGGGAGCCGACTGATCAGTCCAACTGGCTTTTCCGTCGGGTTGGTGTGTCAGAGCCTTAAAATGCTGGTATTGATATCGGCAAGTACTGGAGTTTATGCACCAATCCGATGCCACATAATTTAGCCCCGAAGAAAATATACTTGAAAGTAGTTTACTTATGTTTATGACTGTCACCCTAACCCTAAAAAAAGGAAAAGTAAGTTCCCTAAAAAAAGGAAAAGGAAGTTCTGTGGCGTTCATTGTTTGTGTTTGTTCATGTTTCACAAGAGTTTAACAACAAAGATATAAATCCTATCACATACATACAGGGTTAGTAGTATACAACAGTTTAAACATAGTAAAATATATAACACACTGGTATCGGGTCGGTACTGGTGTCGGCCGATACGCAAGTTCAGGAATCAGAATCGGGAAGAGAAAAAATGATCGGTACATCTCTAATTTTCTAGTCTCTTCTCTCCTCTGTGACAGTAAACTGAATATCTTTGAGTTGTGAACATAACGAGACATTTGAGGACGTCATCTTGGGCTTTTTGGGAAACACTGATCCATATTTCTCACCATTTATTGACTGAACAACTAATCGATTATTCCAGAAAATAATCCACGGATTAATCAACGATGAAAACAATCGTCTGTTGCGGCCCTGCTCTGGATCTCCAGATGGCAGCGTAGAGACCGGTGGTTTCTGATGTGGGTTGGCGTATGTACTGTCGCTGTTGACCCACAGACGTTTGATTAGACGTTTGATAATCAAAGATGACGTAGCCTTCCTGTTGTTTTGAATAGTGGAACTGCAGCCACTTAATCTCGGGTGTTTTATGATCCCTGTCGAGTGTGTC
The DNA here is from genome assembly GCF_008315115.2 of Sander lucioperca. Lineage (NCBI taxonomy): Eukaryota > Metazoa > Chordata > Actinopteri > Perciformes > Percidae > Sander > Sander lucioperca. The sequence goes on along the minus strand of NC_050174.1, from coordinate 34,453,315 downwards.
AAACTCTACAGGGATCATAAAACCGTCATTGTGACACAAGTGTGTTCTTGTTTCTTCAACACAAAGAAGCAACGTTGAGTTAGATGCTGGATGGGTATGGCGGCTCGGATGGGGTTTTGTAGATGGATGGATGGATGTAGAGAGGGATAGATATAGAGATGGATGGATAGATGTAGAGAGGGATAGATATAGAGATGGGTGGATAGATGTAGAGAGGGATAGATATAGAGATGGATGGGTGGATAGTTGTAGAGAGGGATAGATATAGAGATGGGTGGATAGATGTAGAGAGGGATAGAGATGGATGGGTGGATAGATGTAGAGAGGGATAGATATAGAGATGGGTGGATAGTTGTAGAGAGGGATAGATATAGAGATGGGTGGATGGATGTAGAGAGGGATAGAGATGGATGGGTGGATAGTTGTAGAGAGGGATAGATATAGAGATGGATGGATAGTTGTAGAGAGGGATAGATATAGAGATGGGTGGATAGTTGTAGAGAGGGATAGATATAGAGATGGGTGGATAGTTGTAGAGAGGGATAGATATAGAGATGGGTGGATAGATGTAGAGAGGGATAGATATAGAGTTGGATGGGTGGGTAGTTGTAGAGAGGGATAGATGGATGGATGGATATAGAGAGGGATAGATAGATATAGAAAGGGATGGATGGATTGATAGATAAATACAGTAGATAGAGAGGGATAGATATAGAGATGGATGGATAGTTGTAGAGAGGGATGGATGGATGGATAGATACATATAGAGAGGGATAGATAGATGGATGGATAGATGGATACAGTAGATGCATATAGAGATGGATGGATGGATAGATACATATAGAGAGGGATAGATGGATGGATGGATAGATACAGTAGATACATATAGAGAGGGATAGATGGATGGATGGATAGATACAGTAGATACATATAGAGAGGGATAGATGGATGGATGGATAGATACAGTAGATACATATAGAGAGGGATAGATGGATGGATACATACAGTAGATACATATAGAGAGGGATGGATGGATAGATACATACAGTAGATACATATAGAGAGGGATGGATGGATGGATAGATACATACAGTAGATACATATAGAGAGGGATGGATGGATAGATACATACAGTAGATACATATAGAGAGGGATAGATGGATGGATGGATAGATACAGTAGATACATATAGAGAGGGATAGATGGATGGATGGATGGATAGATACAGTAGATGCATATAGAGAGGGATAGATGGATGGATGGATAGATACATACAGTAGATACATATAGAGAGGGATGGATGGATAGATACATACAGTAGATACATATAGAGAGGGATAGATGGATGGATAGATAGATACAGTAGATACATATAGAGAGGGATAGATGGATGGATGGATAGATACAGTAGATACATATAGAGAGGGATAGATGGATGGATGGATAGATACATACAGTAGATACATATAGAGAGGGATGGATGGATAGATACATACAGTAGATACATATAGAGAGGGATAGATGGATGGATGGATACATACAGTAGATACATATAGAGAGGGATGGATGGATGGATGGATAGATACATACAGTAGATACATATAGAGAGGGATGGATGGATGGATGGATGGATACATACAGTAGATACATATAGAGAGGGATGGATGGATGGATACATACAGTAGATACATATAGAGAGGGATGGATGGATAGATACATACAGTAGATACATATAGAGAGGGATGGATGGATGGATGGATACATACAGTAGATACATATAGAGAGGGATGGATGGATAGATACATACAGTAGATACATATAGAGAGGGATGGATGGATACATACAGTAGATACATATAGAGAGGGATGGATGGATGGATGGATGGATGGATATATCTAACTTTGTTGTCTGTCCCAAGCAGTGACAATAACTCTCTTTCCTCAAAGCTCATTAAAACACACATTTAAACCCACCAAACAGCAGTGGGACAGTACCTATTTTAGGTGGTTCCGAGTGGTTACTGCAGAGGTAATGATAGGTTTCTTGTACATTATTTTCCAGGCCAGTGGAAGTTTGTTTCCTCTGCCTGGAGGGGGGTAGAAATACCTTATTAAAATCTAAATTTTTCCCCCACAGTTATTACATTTATGAAATAGCCCTTTTACTTTGAAATCCGTTCTGTGCCTTGTGCAAGGCAGAAGTTATTTTAAATTCCAGCGTTTAAAATACGTATCGTATTTAATGTGACATGACAGAACGCAGTTTTTTTTTTTAATCTGAAATGTAGGCTTTTATTTTGAAGGCACAATCTAGAAACCAGACGTGTCCCTGATGTTGGATTGCAGAGTGATGCCGATGGAAACTTCGAGCTAACAGTTATGTATCCTTGATATTTCGGTCCTCTACAGTGTAATAAAGGTGGAGCTAGTATTGTCCACCGGTCTGTAGAGAACATTTGCCGCAGTACTCGTGTCACATGTCCACGCGCTGGGGTCTAATGCCTGGTTGGGGGCTAGATAATGAACAGTATTGAGAGTCAGAGTGATGATTAACTATTTAAAATCAATGATACCTTATGTTATCTTGGGGCTGCTCGATAATGGAAAAATTCTTAATCACAAATATTTTGACCTATATTGAAATCCCGATAATTTAACGCGATCACTCATTGACTTTTGGAAAGATGTTGCATTTATTGAAGTAAAAACATGAACTGTGAAATTTGAAAATGTAATGAAAAATCCTGTGATTGTTTGGAGGCGAAATCACGATCAAAATTTGATTAATTTCACAGCCCTATGTGTGCCGTTATCTAAATCTTGCCATGGCTGCATGTGCCATTTAGGTTAGCATCAACATTTTAACCATTTATTATGAAATAACATGTAGAATTCATCCAGCAGCTATGAATTAGCGGTGTCCTCCCTTACGTAGGTTGGTTGGAGACTTAAGTGCACGTATTTGGCAAGGGGTTTAGGCGTCCTTCCTCAAGAAAATGTGACGTTTTTCAATAAAAAAAAAATTCAATTTGACATAATTTTGGACCGTTATTGTCACCATATCTGTGTGTAAAACGTTGGAAAAGCTAGAGCAGATAATACATAAAGAAGTCCACCGGGGACAATCATAAGATCTGAGTATTTCTGAGTATTTAGTTAGCTTTTACGCTCACATTGATTTTACATTCATACAACTAAGGTGCTGCCAAAAACGGCTCAGCTGCTGCACCTAAGTCTTATTATGGCGGGGAAAACGCTGATTAAGTCTGAGGTATTTATGAGTTCACACCTGCAATCAACCATTCCCAATTCAGGAAGTCCACTTCATGGCACTTTCAGCTTAAAGGAACACACCGACTTATTGAGACTTTAGCTTATTCACCGTAACCCCCAGAGTTAGACAAGTCTGTCGGTACACGATCCGTTCTGCCTGCACGATCCGTTCTGCACATGCACAAGATAATACTGTTTTACCGAGGATACGACCTGCACGATCTGTTCCACGCTAGCCTATGGCTAGCCTCCACCGGGAAGCTAACGTTAGTTTAGCTAACAGCTAATTCGGCTAACTGCTAGCTGACAGCTAGATTCAGTCTAAAATAACGTTAACTCAAACTTAATGGGAAAAGCAGCTACAGCTAAATTAAGACTTCACAGTAATAACAATAAAGACAAGTATTGAGTGATTGTATTTTAAATGAGCACAAGTAAAGTAGAACTGACGTAACAGCTGTTATATATGTTAGATGTTTGTTATATATGTCAACGTTTATTTTCAAGTTTTATTTTGAGGGTCTTTTAAAGTTATTACATGCTGTCTCAGCTAGCAGTTAGCCGAATTAGCTGTTAGCTAAACTAACGTTAGCTTGCCTGTGGAGGCTAACGGCAGACCGCTACAATCAGCTAGCGGTTAGCCGAATGAGCCGTTAGCTAAACTAACGTTAGCTTGCCTGTGGAGGCTAACGGCAGACCGCTACAATCAGCTAGCGGTTAGCCGAATTAGCTGTTAGCTAAACTAACGTTAGCTTGGCTGTCGACCGGAAGCGTGGAACAGATCGTGCAGTGTCGTAAATCCTCGTACAACCGCGCATGCGCGAACATTTTGCGCATGTGCAGAACGGATCGTGCAGGCAGAACAGATCGTGTACCGACAAAGTCCATACATACCCTTCTCATCTCCGTGCGTGCTGTAACTCTGTCTGACGGCTCCACCGGTAGCTTAGCCTAGCACATAACATGCAGGTGAATGGTTCCAGTAATCCTACTGCTCCCAAAAAGTGACAAAATAACGCCAACATGTTCCTATTTACATGTTGTGATTTGTAGAGTCACAGCGTGTACAAAAAAACAACGTAACATGAGACACAGCCATCTTCTAACCGTAAACAAACCGGGAACTATAGTCTCTACTTATAGTCACTACATTCCTTGTAACGGATTGGACAGCTTTTGTCGAAGAATGCTGTTGCTAAGTAACAATGCACAATGCTTATAGGAGTCACGTTACTGCTAATGAATGCCCAACATTTCCGGATTTTGCTGCTGCATAATAAAAACATTCAAATACCAAAATAACGGAGGACTTTTATCATGAAGAACTTAAAGGAAATGGAACCGTTCACAGCCGGGGCTTTGACCACGCATATTTCCGTCAACTCCAGACTTTTGTCGAGTAGTTTTTATAGCGATCGTCCGTGACACCATGTAGCGGAGCTGAGGTACAGACGAAAGGAAAATTATCTGTTAAAAACATATGGCGACATATCCCCGGTGTTAAGAGGCCCGCCGCGGAGTCAGCTTTAGCTATGAATGTACTGTTAAGGGCGAAGTAAAGAAAAAGAGAAGGTAGCCTACTTTTCGAACAAGTGGCGCATTGACAAAACGTACAGCGAAAGACCGTGCACAACATTTCAGACCGTCCTGCCAACCTGTATGGAACATCAATGTACGCTGTAACGATTTTTCAGTTGCTGAAAGCTGCTGCTGTTTTAATCCTGTCGGTCTCTCTGCTGCTCAGTTCCACACACACACACACACACACACACACACACACACACACACACACACACACACACACACCCACACACACCAACACACACACACCCACACACACCCACACCAACACCCACACCCACACACACACCAACACACCAACACCCACACACACCAACACACACACACACACACACACACACACACACACACACACACACACACACACACACACACACACCCACACACACACACCAACACACCCACACCCACCCACACACCAACACCCACACACACCAACACACCCACACACACACACACCCACACACACACCAACACACACACACACACACACACACACACACACACACACCCACCCACACACACCAACACCCCCACACCCCCAGTTAGCAGCACCATAATCATCAATCTATTGCGTTATTAACGCTAGTAATGCTAGTGTTGGACACGTAACAGCTGCAGCAAGCTGCTTTGTTATTAAGTGCATATGTTCAATCAGCAGCTCCGACAGATGACAAACCATCGGTTAATTATTAAATGGGAATGGGCAGCAGGGTTTCCCCCGGTGTATTGAAAGCCCAGTGACCCAGCGGGCCTAAACCACTGGGAATAATTTTTAAAAATGTATTTTTAAAGTCCCAGTGTGTAACGTGTTTAGTTGTTCATTATCAAAATCTGTGTTGCCCGTTCACAAACTTGTCCTTTTTTTAATGAATATTTACCACCATCATCAATTCCAAGTATTCCTTTTGGCTTGAAATTTTACGTTTGCGTTTGCATGAACTGGGGTAGACGCTCCATATTCATGCTCCATCTTGAAATACGTTAGCTGGTAAGAGACATACAGGACATACTGCTCCACCTTTCACGTTTTCTCTGTCACATGATAAACTCACAGCTGCTGCTAATGCTGCTAACGGGTATCGGAGCTTCCCGGCCCCCGGCAAGTTTGAAGAAGGAAACATGGTGTAGTCTGATCCTGGCATTATTCTGGGGGAAACCCAGGGCAGGTTTGAACCCATCATCCTTTGTTTTCTTCATTTTGTTGCGCTCGACAACAGGTATGCAGTGACACAATGTGGATGTGCTGGCGAAGGCACGCTAACTGACAGCTGGACTCTTCACTTGGGAAAAGGCATAGGATGCTGCTAAGAGAAACACAGCTTGGTTTAGCAGCATGCATGAATTTAGGTCAGTTTTGTACTTTTAAATTGGTCTAATCTTTGCAGACAGTTGTGGTGACCCACAACAAGGTGCACAAAACTGTGGATATATGGACATTTTTTACATTCAACTTCCATATATACTAGAGGGCTGCATTGGGATTGGGTCCCGCCGCAAATCTCGCGGGAGCGGGCGGTTTTAACTTTGCTGCGGGCGGGAGCGGGCGGCTAAAAAAAACACTGCGGGATCGGGATGTAGCCTGGAACCCCCCCACGCCAGCAGAAACCATAGATATACATATATACTGACTGAGTATATATACATATATACTGACTGAGTATATACTGTATAGGCCATCTATGAGCAGACACCAGCGTGTCTGAGCCTCCCAGGACGGGGGAGCTCCGAGCCAAGGCTCCGTCCACCATCATCCTCGGCTCCTTCCTCCCCCTCTCTCCCTCATCCTCGGCTCCTTCCGCCCCCTCTCTCCCTCTCCTCTCTCCCTCATCCTCGGCTCCTTCCTCCCCCTCTCTCCCTCTCCTCTCTCCCTCATCCTCGGCTCCTTCCTCCCCCTCTCTCCCTCTCCTCTCACCCTCATCCTCGGCTCCTTCCTCCCCCTCTCTCCCTCTCCTCTCACCCTCATCCTCGGCTCCTTCCTCCCCCTCTCTCCCTCTCCTCTCCTCTCTCCCTCATCCTTGGCTCCTTCCTCCCCCTCTCTCCCTCTCCTCTCTCCCTCATCCTCGGCTCCTTCCTCCCCCTCTCTCCCTCTCCTTCTGCTCCTTCCTCCCCGTCTAACACCAGCAAGCACCTGCCTTCTTTGCCTTCATCTTCTCCCTATTAACCTATAAAATGACGTGTTTTCTCATGCGGGACGGGAGAAGACACAACATCAATGCATCTCTATTATTGTGCGGGCATAAATTAAGAGTTTTGCGGGTGCGGGCGGGAGTGGACGTACACATTGCGGGAGCGTAACACACATGTTGTGGGTGCGGGCGGTAATGGTCAGAAATTCGCCGGGAGCGAGATGAAGAAAACAGTCCCGCGTGGGGCTCTAATATATACAATACATTTTGGGGCTAAAAAAATCTTCTCTGCAGGAAAAAGCCTGTATTCTAGGTTAGATTCAGATTCTCTCCATTTCAGGCCTTCTCCGTGTGTCCGGCTTTAAGACTGACTGGGTCACTCGGAGCTGTTTCCGTAGGTGTTGTGATGCCGACTATTTTTATCCACATGCAGCAGTGTTTTGGAGAGCAAAGTGGAGAAAGGCCCGGCATCCAGTTAAGGAGTGTTACTGTAACATTAGCAGCCTTTCTGAAAATGGAATCAATACAAATTGTGCCTGCTAAATGGTATAATGGATCGAGTGTAATCAATATCTGAAATGCTGCCTAAGTGCACATGAAGCACATTGTTTCGCTTGTAATAGGCTAAGCCGAATGTGCCTTGGTATCTCTGACCAAGGTCCAAGGAAGTGTGTGTGTGTGTGTGTGTGTGTGTGTGTGTGTGTGTGTGTGTGTGTGTGTGTGTGTGTGTGTGTGTCTCTGTGTGTGTGTGTGTGTGTCTCTGTGTGTGTCTGTGTGTGTCTGTCTGTGTGTGTGTCTGTCTGTGTGTGTCTCTGTGTGTGTGTGTGTCTCTGTGCGTGTGTGTGTGTGTGTGTGTGTCTCTGTGTGGGTCTGTGTGTGTGTGTCTCTGTGTGTGTGTGTGTGTGTCTCTGTGTGGGTCTCTGTGTGGGTCTCTCTGTGTGTGTGTGTGTGTGTGTGTGTGTGTGTGTGTGTCTTTGTGTGGGTCTCTCTGTGTGCGTGTCTCTGTGTGTGTGTCTCTGTGTGTGTCTCTGTGTGGGTCTCTGTGTGTGTGTGTGTGTGTGTGTGTGTGTGTCTCTGTGTGTGTGTGTGTGTGTGTGTGTGTGTCACTCTCTGTGTGTGTGTCTCTGTGTGTGTGTCTCTGTGTGGGTCTCTCTGTGTGTGTGTGTGTGTGTGTGTGTGTGTGTGTGTGTCTTTGTGTGGGTCTCTCTGTGTGCGTGTCTCTGTGTGTGTGTCTCTGTGTGTGTCTCTGTGTGGGTCTCTGTGTGTGTGTGTGTGTGTGTGTGTGTGTGTGTCTCTGTGTGTGTGTGTGTGTGTGTGTGTGTGTGTCACTCTCTGTGTGTGTGTCTCTCTGTGTGTGTGTCTCTGTGTGTGTGTGTCTCTGTGTGGGTCTCTGTGTGTCTCTGTGTGTGTCTCTGTGTGTGTGTGTGTGTGTGTGTGTGTCTCTGTGTGTGTGTCTCTGTGTGGGTCTCTGTGTGTGGGTCTCTGTGTGTGTGTGTGTGGGTCTCTGTGTGTGTGTGTGTGTGTGTGTGTCTCTGTGTGTGTGTCTCTGTGTGTCTCTGTGTGTGTGTGTGTGTGTGGGTCTCTGTGTGTGTCTCTGTGTGGGTCTCTGTGTGTGTGTGTCTCTGTGTGTGTGTGTGTGTGTGTGTGTGTGTGTGTCTCTGTGTGTCTCTGTGTGTGTGTGTGTGTGTGTGTGTCTCTGTGACTAGGGATTTTTAATCTTCATCGAGATATCAACTGGCGCACAAAACACATCGCAAAAAGGCTGCCACTTATCACCAAAGACATTCAGAGATTAGTTAGTTAGCTGAAAGAAAATATCCACAGATAACTGCACTTTAAAATGTTACTGTCATTCTGTTTTAGCGCCGCCTTTTAAATATAAAATAAGTTCAATTTGTTCAATAAAGGAAAGTTGGAAATGATTTCCTTTCGTTTGTTTTAAACTCAACAAGCAGTTTGTTGTATTTTAGCTAGGGCTGTCAGCATTAACGTGTTAATCGCGATGCGATTAAGGGTCGAGCATAATGCGTTCATTTTTTTTTTTTTATCGTATTAATGCATGCCGCAATTTATTAATTTATTTTCACTTCTCTCGGCTTTTCGTCGTGCCTAACAGGCGACTATTTTGCCGTACTTCCTCGTAACACATCCTGCTGCTGCAGGAATAGCAACGCCGATTTCGGTGCCTCATTCTGGTGCCTCATTCTGGTGCCACTGATGTCTGCTCTTCTCTCTGATGCTCTGAAACAGACGATACAGGAAACGGACACATCGCTGCACGTGACACTAGTTAACACTATACTCGACAGCAGCTAACGTTAGCCTACCGCTAGCTAGTTAACACTATACTCGACAGCAGCTAACGTTAGCCTACCGCTAGCTAGTTAACACTATACTCGACAGCAGCTAACGTTAGCCTACCGCTAGCTAGTTAACACTATACTCGACAGCAGCTAACGTTAGCCTACCACTAGCTAGTTAACACTATACTCGACAGCAGCTAACGTTAGCCTACCGCTAGCTAGTTAACACTATACTCAACAGCAGCTAACCTTAGCCTACCACTAGCTAGTTAACACTATACTCAACAGCAGCTAACGTTAACCTACCGCTAGCTAGTTAACACTATACTCAACAGCAGCTAACGTTAACCTACCGCTAGCTAAACGGAGTAAAGTTTGACTGTATTTTACTGTAGAGGATTCAACACCGGCATGTAACAATCTGCAGCTGCTGTTGTCGGAAAAACACAGACGGTGCATTCAATGAAACTGGTAAACTACAGCCTCGTGCTGCATTCAAAGTTGTTAAATTCAAATGTGTGACTAGATTAAATATATAATAAACAAATACAAATCTTAAAATCAAGTTCATAAAGTAACTTTCTTTGTATTCATTTGATTCCCAATCAAGATCCACTGGTAAGAATGGCTTTCCATTGTTAATATGTACTTAAAAATAATAGAATTTTAATCGTGATAAAACATGCGATTAAGTACAGAAATTCAACGATTAATCGCGATTAAGAAAATGTAATCGTTTGACAGCCCTAATTTTAGCAGAATACTGAAAGCAGCAGAACTCAGAACACTTTAATTAATCTGTTTATGTATCTGTTTACTGCAAGTAATGTCGTTATCAGGATATTCTTTATTTATTTTTAAGAATTATTTTTTAGGCATTTTAGGCCTTTATTTTGACAGGACAGCTGAAGAAATGAAAGGAGAGAGAAGGGGGAATGACATGCAGCAAAGGACCGCAGGTTGGAGTCAAACCCGCGGCCGCTGCGTTGATGAGTAAACCTCTATATATGGGCGCCTGCTCTACCAACTGAGCTATCCGGGCGCCTGTTATCAAGATATTCAACAACTTTATCACATATATTTCTCATATCGTGCAGCCTTAATTGGGACCCATGTGTTTTTGAGAAGGAATAGTCAAACGTCATTTTTGGACAAGTTTGACAGCCGTAGTTACAGTTTGAAACTCTTCCCCGCCTCCCTCTGTGGTCAGCACTTTATCCTGTATCTACCCTTTTTTTAAATAGAAATAACTACGGCTGTATTCTGTTGAGTATTTGCTGCATTAATGGATTAGTTGTTTGGTCTCTAAAATGTCAGAAAAAGGTGAAAAATATGGATCAGTGTTTCCCAAAAAAGCCCAAGATGACGTCCTCAAAGGTCTCGTTTTGTCCACAACTCAAAGACATTCAGTTTCCTGTCCCAGAGGAGAGAAGAAACTAGAAGATATTCACATTTAACAAGCTGACAGCAGAGAAGTTTGAGTCTTTTTTTTTTTTACAGTTGGCAAGTGATGGATTCATCTTTGCAGCTCTAGATGTAATGGACCTTTTTCACAGCAGACATTTTGACTTGTCATAGTAGGAAAAGCACAGCTGAAATTGATAACCTTAACGATGGCTCAGTTCCATCAAGTGTCCCGTTGAGCTATTTCAGTGAGTCAGCATGCCCAATACCAGGACCTCTCCTAAAGCCTGGTTCACACGGGACGATTTTAAAATTGTCGGCCAATTTTCCAATCCTGAGAGACTCCACACACGGCGATAAAAAATCACGGGTCTAACAGTTTTGGTCGTACAGCGTGTGGTGCGCAGCACACGGCAAAATCAACGATCGCACACGAACCGATTTGACTCCTGAGCATTCCCAGGTCAGACGGGAAATCTCGCAAAATCCCTCGAGATCAAACGTGACTTCAGAGTAAACAATCATGGCGGACGAAGAGGATGCAGTGGCGATAGTTTGTAGTTGGTTTGTAGCGATGGTCAAAGAAGTGGAGACAACGCCAGCATGGACTATACTTGCTCTACTTATCTCCGACGTCCACTGGACTTTCTGGTGCGCTGTTCCGCCGGCTGTTTTGATGTTGTTTCCCGGTGCTTTCCTCGCCGCCTCGTCACCTCTCTTTCTGATTGGCTACACGCCACAGTCCACAGGCTGCGTGCTCGTTTGTCCCCGGGGGGACACCACACACCAGGAGAAATCGGGCCAAAACAATCCAACATGTTGGATATCCCCGATTTGAGATGGGAGCGGTCCCGACGTCCTTCCGAGCAGACGAGAGCAGTCTTAACACACCACACACGGCAGGAATATCTGATCAGATTATTTTACCATAATCGGAGCATCCTTAAGATTGTCGGAAGGGGGGAATCGGGGCTAAAATCGGCCTCATTATCCTGCCGTGTGAACCAGGCTTAAGTGGAATACAGCCATCATTAATGGTTCTGAATACACCTGTGCTTTTCCTACTATGACATGTCAACTAGAGGTCGACTTTTGGCATTTTTTAACATAATCGGCATCGGCCAATATCCCAGTATATCAAGCTGATTAATAGGCAGGCGCATCTGCGGGCAGCCTAGTGTTGAAAACATGAATAGGCGACATTTTTTACAGTGCGCCCAGACCAGCTGCCTCCAGCTCCTCCCCTCGTAAATTCTTGCGCTGTGTGTCTCGCACAGTCACTTCAGGCTCAGACGCTACCGTTAGCAGTAGCATGTTGCTGGTGTTCTTGCCTTGGGATTAACTGTACTAATAAAACCATACAAAACACCGCGGCCACACCGCTGTGGAAGCTCCCCGAATGTCATTTATCAGAGTCTGGTTGTTACCCCTGTCTGTGGCGGTCTCATCCACTCCTATAACGTCCGTGCCTGTATCCATTAACTGCATCTATGGACTCGAGCACGAATAAAACCCTTAATTTGATTAAATTGGCTGGACGAGTTTTAAATTACAACTAAGAGTTGTTTGAATGACAGAAATCTGCTCAGATAAGATCCTAATGAGGTCAACAGGACATGTAAGAGAGAAGACACACCGAGCCGATAATCGGCCGTCGGACAGTCTGGCGAGGTCGGTGACTCGAGTCTGTTTGGTGTGTCCCGTGCCGTCGTCCTTCCGAGGAGCCGTCGGCCGACCTGACACGTTCAGTCGGAGACAGGACAGTCGGGACTCACCCAGAAATGGGGAGCGGATGAGTCTCTCAAAATCTGATGAAAATCTTTTAAACTGACCTTTGTTGATCTGAAATGAAGACAGATTCAGCAACTGCACGGCCTATTTCTCTCTTAAAATGTTTTCAGAAACACGTTTCGGTGAACTATTTTAGTCCAATATGAGATCGTATTCTGAACGAGCCGCCATGACAGTCTGGCTGTGAATTTCCGGAGAAACCAGACCCACGTGACGCGTTCGTCCAATCAGCTGCCGGTTTTCATTTTCTGGGAAACAATCAGACTGTTAATGGAAACAATACAGAGCAGCGCCGCCTGCTGCTATGGAGACGTATTACGTTTCGCGCACGCGCAGAGCGTACGCTCAAGTCGGCGTCTCCTCAGTGTGTTCTGAGGAACTTTTTGACCTCGGGGAGCCGACTGATCAGTCCGACTGGCTTTACTGCCAACGGTCGGCCGTCTGGTTGGGGTGTCAGCACCTTAACAGTAGGGTCCCCAAAACACAGAGAAAACACTTACAAATGAACAATGATCTAACAAACAAGGTGAAGAAGAACTGACTTTAGAGAGCCCTGGTCTGATGTGATTCAACAGGAGTTAGGAGGAAATAGTGTTGAGATTAATAATAACGTCACTTTCTGTGAAGCAGATTTGTATTCTCAGAAGTTTAATAAATGCTGCTAAGTGCACTAAACTTTATTTTTTTCATTTAAAAGTTTATTTGACAAAGTTTATTTTCTTCTTACCTGTTTCGTTTATTTAATATATTTTTCATACATTATTTATACAATATACAGTATGTTTTTACATTATACATTTTATACATCTGTGTATATTAGTGTTACATTTTATCTTTCAAATAGAGGTTTAAAAACAAGCACATATCGGCCAAATATGGGCCAAAATAAATCGGCAGCATTAATCGGCCATCGGCTGACCCTGATTTCTAAAGATCGGCATCGGCATCGGCCAGAGAAAACCCATATCGGTCGACCTCTAATGTCAACATGTCTGCCGTGAAAAAGGTCTATACGCCTTGAGGACGTACCGGTTGTTTGACTCCGCTGACGGTAGACCAGCCCAACCCGATGTTTTTGTTTAAAGATGGCAATTTAAAAAAGATCCAAACGTTCTGCAAAAAAAAAATAGGTAAATCAGAGAAAGAAGAACGTTTTCCCCAAAGCCCAAATTCAAATCCTTGTCAGATAAATTGAAATGCTCCACTGATATGCTGCTCTTTCTTTATTTGAATTCATATTTCTGAGTGAATATTTCCTCTGACGTGGAACATTTACTTGCTTTAGGGAGACCAGACCAGGACAGGAAACCACGCAAACCAAGCTGCAACGATGAGTCAGCCATAAAAAAAAATAAATAATCGCCAACTATTTTGATAATCAATGAATCGTTAAAGTAATTTTTCATGGAAAAATTGCAGAAAATGCTGTTCTCAGCCTCTCAAATATGGAGATTTCCTGTTTTTCCTTTTGTTTTTTATCCCATTAAACTAAATATCTTTGGGTGTTGGACAAAACAAGACATTTAAAGACATCACCTTGGATTTTGAGGAACTGGGATGGACATTTTTTCACTAATTTCTGACATTTTACAGTATAGACCAAACGATTAAATCAATGAAAATAATCGTTAGGCCGGCATTGCAAATAAGAACCTGTTCTTAATGACTTTAGTGATAAATAAAGCCCTTATGAAGTTTATTCTTTTCTGAAAGTTGCTGACAAATTGTCCCAATTTTGACTGCTCTCAATGTTAACTTCATCCTTCTTTGTCCCCCAGATTCTAACCTTTGAGACCAAGAACCCGGTGGAGCTTGCTGAGCGTCTGCGTGCCGTCTGTGGGAATCAGAGCAACGCGTACGCGCGCCTGCTGGAGTACCGCCTGAATGCTCTGCGCGGCCTGTGGGGGGCGCAGCGGCAGCTGGCCCTGGAGGAGCAGCAGGAGCGCGATGGGACCGGAGGGGCTGACGAGGAGACCTTGGCCTTGCTCAAAAGACAAGGTCTGCTCCAGCAACCCGAGCAGGCGCCCTTCACCTCCCGCGTCGGCCTGCTGCTGGTCTTCCCCCTCCTGCAGTCCCAGACGCGCAGCGACCCGGCGCTCTGCGGAGTTACGGCGGAGGTGCTGCTGGCCTGCCTCCGGGACTGCCAGCCGCTCAGCCTCAGCAAAGAGCCCGCCGACTGCCTCAACGGCCTGGAGGGGCTGCTCTGCTCCTGGCTGGAGGACGGCACCCAGGAGTCAGGCCACCCGCAGATCCTCCACACACACAGACAGAGGGAAAACGCTGCTGCTGCACTCGTGGCACTTGCCTGTGCCAGGTGAGGATAAGATATGATATGATAAGATATGCCTTTGTTGTCTCCTATAGGAGAAATATCATATGTCTTGGGCAGTCGAGAGAATAACAATGGCTATTTTGCAGCGGCACGGTTATCGCGTCCAGCACTTAGCACCGCCCAAGACGATTGTGATTGGTTTAAAGAAATGCCAATAAACTAGTGTTGATTTTGTCACCTATTTTTAATTTAGTCTTAGTCTTGTGCCAAATGTGCTTGTTAGTTTTAGTCATATTTAGTAATTCACATAACCTTTTTTGTTAGTCAACTTTTTTTTATGATTTATAATTATTTCTGATAACCATTACAGTCAAATAGTGTTTCACACATCTCAAATATTGGTTAAATGTCATAATTACCTGACAAAATACACTTGACTTTTTGTCAATATCATTGTACGTAAAATGCGACCAAATATCGAGCCTCTTCCTTCTACCTAGCATGTCGTCGGCGCTCGGCGCTCTGGCAGAAATCTCTGGTGTTCGCTACTGTCTACTCTCATTCGGAATATTTTGAAGGCGTAACAGCTGAATATTCCATCTCATGATGAAAAGGTAGAGACGATTGTAGACGAAAATGAAGAGAGACTTAGTTTTTATTTTATGCAAAACATTTTAGTCTCGTCTTTTTTTCGTCAACAATAATGCATGTTCATATAAGGTGCTTTCCGACCGGATAGTACTTGTACTTTTTAGAGGAAAAGTACACTTCTAAGCAGTTCTAAGAACTACTCTCCCCCAAAATCTTTTTTTCCGTTTGCATTCCCACTGGCCAAGTGGCCATAGGGACTGGTAGGAGGGGTAAGGGAGTGACGCAAGCACGGCAACGGTCTTTATAGCGTCGTCACTAGACCTTAGCGCCACATACAACAACAACAAAGCAGCATGGAGGAGGCCGTACATGGCCAGCAGGGCCGGCACCTCTGCATCAGTCCACTTTTCCGAGTTCCGTATTCCGTCCATTCTCGTAGTAATTCATGTAATGTTTTGCTCAACACAGACGGGGCTTTATTATACTCGGACCCCGCCTGTGTGTGTGTGTGTGTGTGTGTGTGTGTGTGTGTGTGTGTGTGTGTGTGTGTGTGTGTGTGTGTGTGTGTGTGTGTGTGTGTGTGTGTGTGTGTGTGTGTGTGTGTGTGTCTGTCTGTGAGAGCGGTCTGAGAGACCTCCAGCTCACAGCGAGGTCTCTGAGCGTGACTGGCCGAGCGACGAGCTAGCGGCCGGGGCAGACGCCTGCTGGCTGTCACCTCACTTCATGGAGCTTCTCAACTCCGAAAACTTTGAAGCAAATTGTCAATTCGGCATCAATTTTCGCAAGACTGCCTATATTCAAAATCTAAACAGTTAATTTCTCGCCTAAAACGTTGTCAGAAGTGAATTTAATGATGAATAAGATGGTGAAAATTGTTAAAAATGTCCCGTTGTTGCTCCGTCTGCAAGTTCCGAGTTGGCAGTGGGCGGGACTTATAAGTTCGACCAATCAAGTACACCTAGGAAAAGGGAAAAGACCCTGCTCTGAAGTAGGAGCTAAAAAAGTACGCTACTGCGGCCAGAGGAACTTAAAAATCCCCAAATTATTCCTGTCGGAACACAACGAAAAAAGTATTCTAGGAACGTTTAGTTCTAAGAACTGCAAAAATCCCTCCGGTCGGAAAGCCCCTTTAGTCTTAGTCAGCGTTTTTGGACATTGATGCAGTCTCGTCATCGTCTCATCTTAGTCATGGAAAAAAAGGTAATTGACGAACATATTTAGTCTTGTCTCGTCTGACGAAATTAACCAGAGCACGGTTTTTTTCTCCCATTCCCCAATGCGAGATTATGAAGTGCAAACTTCTGCCCAAACTAAGCTGTAGCCTAGTTTATTCGCTCCAAACCAGTTGATGGAAAACATCAACATTTCATTTTTTGCGACATTTCAAAAGTTCTCTTAAAATTCCCTTGACAATTGAATGGAAACTAGTGGGTCAGTTATTCCTGGCAGCCAAAGCTAAAGTAAATACATCACTGACCAACTGATTAGTTTCTCTCTTCTCTCTCTTCAGTGTCCTTGCTACATGAAAGATCATGCCTCAATGATTCAGTGCTCAAAATCCTCCAGCACACACTGGAGCAGGCTGACTTTGATGTTTGCACTGTTGGATAAAAGGGCAAGCTGAACATTTGGTGATTGGTATTTGTATATATCCTTAAATGAGTGGGGACAAAACAGACGTCCCTGCTCTCTGTCAGCTCTGTGGCGATGCAGGGCTCCATACGTCTCCATAACAGCAGGCGGCGCTAATCTGTATTGTCGCCCAAAAATGAAAACTGGCAGCTGATTGGACGAACGCGTCACGTGGGTCTGGTTTCTCCGGAAATTCAAAGCCAGACTGTCATGGCGGCTCGTTCAGAATACGATCTCATATTGGACTAAAATAGTTCACCGAAACGTGTTTCTGAAAACATTTTAAGAGAGAAATAGGCCGTGCAGCTGCTGAATCTGTCTTCATTTCAGATCAACAAAGGTCAGTTTAAAAGATTTTCAATACAGATTAGCGCCCCCTGCTGTTATGGAGACGTATTACGTCTTGCGCACGTGCAGAATGTACGCTCAAGTCGGCAACGCTTCGGTGTGTTCTGAGGCACGTTTTGGACGGTCGGCCATCAGGTTGGTGTGTCAGAAATCAAATATCAAGATATTTTTTACCAAATACCTCGATATCGATACCGCAACGATATTGTAGTGTTGACTATTGGTGCTTTCATAAAATATTTACACAATGAGATTTTTGATAAATAATCATCAGTAATGTGGATATTAGGGGTGGAACGGTACACTGAAGTCACGGTTCGGTTCATACCTCGGTTCAGACATCACGGTTCAGTACAATGGAGGGAAAAGCATAACAAAAATGCAGAAGGCAATTTTTTTTTATTGTGCATGTCTCAGGCTGTACCACCTAGTGTCCTACAGTCTGTCCCCTGAGCTAGCTGCAACAGCCTGACGTGTATAAAGATGTAAACAGTAGCCTAAACAATAAGTAGCCTAGGCTACTCCACATCATCTCCAGACTGCATCTGGAACTTGTAAACAAAATAAGACAATCAGCTAGTGCGATATGGGAGACAAGCGCTGCTCTCATATGTGAATGCACAGAGCAGGGGTGTTAAAAGAGCAGCTTTGGTTACACAGAGCAGTTGGCGAATTGTGGCGTTAGCTTCACACGCTAACAGCGGCAGCTAGCTAGCAGCGAAGCTAACAGCTAACGGCGGAGCAAACAGCGAAGCAAATGGGCCTGGAAGCCATTTGTGGTCGAGGCGAGAAGGGATACAGCTACAGTACATCCGTGTTTGGTTGTATATGGAAGGGACTAGTTTGCTTCGTGTGGACTCACTGGACCGACTGGACATGTAGGCGGAGCTCGGGAGCTTCAGAGCTAAGGCGGGGCTACAGATTTGGTGTCCCTATGAAACGCGTATGTAACAGTAGTTCCACATTACATTAATTAATTTGCACGCAAGTTTTATTTATTTTTATACCGTGTATTCTCCGTGTAAATTCATGTACCGAACCGAGACGCCCGTACCGTTTCGGTTCAGTACGAATACATGTACCGTTCCACCCCTAGTGGATATAATGACTAAGTGGGTAAAGGCTGTAGCTTCTAGCTGCTGTTAATTGGGAGAGAGAGACAGGACCCTACGCACAGTCCGTTTTAAGCTTATACCGTAGAAAGGGTGGCGCTAAGTTTTTGTAGGGATGTAAGTAACGAAACACTCAACTCCCGATTCGATATGATTCAAGATTTTAAGTTGACGTTACAATTTTTCTCAGGATTTTTGGCACTGAAAATATATTTTCTCTAAAAATAAACATCGTTCAAAATACCTAAATAAATAGAAAGAAATCTCAAATAAATAAACTAAGCACACGTAGTGACGTCTGAAGTCAAACGTGTGAAATCTAAAGTAGATTACGCTCTAGGCCAGAGATCTTCAACAGGGGGTCCGGGACCCCTAGGGGGTCCTCAGAGTTACCGTAGGGGGGCCACCAAAATATTTATATAAAGTTTTTTCAAAAATTAAAACGTCTTAACATGAATCCAACATATTATTAGCAAATATAAATCTGCCTATTAGTGAAAAAAACCCATTAATGATAGGCTTACTGGCCTATGAGTACGGTCACTAAGGTAGCCACAGATACAGTTAATCCTAAGGATTCAATGTGCCACATGTCTGTTGGGACATGGGACATGCAGGAAATTTGTCACTGGTCGGATTCGAAGCCTGGACCTCTGCGTCGAGGCATAAACCTCTCAGTACATGTGCGCCTGCTCTACCCACTTATCCAACCCGGCCACACACGATTAGGTTTGGGTACCGAAACCCTACGGTTCCTACGCAAACGGAAGTATTCGGACCGGATTAGAACGCACATTTCGGTTCCTTATTTCGGTTCCACTTCATGTGTCGACTGAAATATTTTCTCTGTTGCTCCGGACAGCGGCAGACTTTTTTTTCTTTCTCCCTTTTCCGCTCGCGGTGTGAAGCGCATGTCCGTGCTATTCTCCGACTTTTGTACAAGCGGCGAAACGGACGTAAAAATCTCACACTTTCTTTGTAGTCTACCGTTAGCTAGCTACCGTAAATGTAGGCTACTTTTAAAATGCCATATTCTCCCTCTGAGCTCACCAAAACGGATATAAAGGCATATTAACCATTCACTGCACGTGATCGCTAGTCAACATATTACACTGGCTCTGCTAGTCTATCGTTCAGGACAAGACCCTGTAGCCTGGTGGTGGGGGAGGCGGGACAGCCTCCCCAAATTGTCTGCCCTTTCAAACTCATACCTGTGTGTACAGGCCTCTTCATACTTTAAAACGTTAATATACTGTTAAATTGAAATAATTTTCAATTAAGAAAAAACTATAAAAGAGCCTTTCTTTGATGTCATTTTTCAGTTTTTCAAAAATCGGTTTAGGAATCGGAATCGTAAAAATCCAGACGGTACCCTAACCCTACACAGGATTCATTTTTTAAATATTTTTATCTCAACCGGTTCTAATCTTTACACATTTATATCCATTTCAAGTGATTCACAATGCATCGTTATAACAACTATTCACCTTGTCCGTTGCTCACGTGCCAAAAACCCCTCCAACAATACCAAAGAAGTTAACTCGTGACTCTGATATTATTGGCTGGATGTTTCTGTGTTTGTCACCGAGCTCGCAGAAGAGCAGCATGTCCTGCTTCATCTGTTGCGTTTGTGCCTGAACTCTGGCTTCTGCCGGTGACAACTGATCTTGACTTGTCAAACCCAGAACTCTCCGCTCTTTGTTTGGCCTCTGTGGAGGCTGAGTGCGAGCTCTTTGTTGTTGGGAACCATCCAGCCCTGCTGCCTTTCAGCGGGAGCTAATTAAAGAGCTATCGGCTTGTTAAATGTGAATACTTTCTAGTTCCCTCTCCTCTCTCTGATGGGGTCGGTGTTAGAAAACTCACAATGTGAGAGGCTGCGTAGAAATGTGCTTTGATCAGCTGTTGATACGATGTTTACAGAGTGAAGTGGACTTAGACACATAACTCCTCCGTGTCTGTCGCCTGTGGAACATGTAAGCAGTGAATCAAACGTACATGGCAGGATTTCCCTGGATTATAAACCCAATCACAACGTTTGTTCACAATAACTTCCGGGTAGAAACCTCGCTGAGCAAACAGCGACGAGGAACAACCGGATATACTTTCATCTCCTTCAACTAAAATACATGTTTGATGCATATATATATATATATATATATATATATATATATATATATATATATATATATACACACACACTGTAATCAATATCATGTTGTTATTTATCCCTCTATTTCCTTTTCATGCCAAGTTGAAGGCGTTTTTCTAAGCTGCAGTTAAAAACGTAGTTTATTTTGCATCTGAGAATGCCAGAACTGCACGTCAGTAGACCTCTTATTACATAGATCTTCTCCCTGAATATAAAATAACTTGTGTTCAGTGATTAGTTCAGTCTCGGATGAGGCGAAGCAGCAAATAAACACTGCACAAACTTAAAAGTAGGTTGCTCGTTGCACCCCGCTGAGAGCCGCAGACAGAGAGACAAATAATCTCTCTGCTGCATTCTAATGGGTAAGATCTTTTTATTCAGATTCAAAAAACATAGTGTTTTAATTCGCAGCGCATTACATCAGATCCCCTCCATAATTCATGCCGAGTATGATTCCACTTACAGTTCTAGAAATGCTTAACAATGAGCTTCCACTGTGTAATCTTGCGGCCGCCTGACTAATGTGCCAAACTCTTCTCCAGGGGATCTCTGAAGACCTTCATCCACACAGTTCACCTGCTGCAGAAACAGACCGATCTGGGCCAGCTCCCCGTGTCTGATGTCCTGTACAGGTAAGGGCAGTACTCTGGTTCACCTAAATGGTAATTAGTATTACTTTCCCAACGTGTAACCAGCCGTGTATCTCTCTCCTGCTTCAGACTTCTGCTCCTGGAAGGAGGCCCGGGCTCTCCATCCTGCCTCCTGGGGGGCAAACACAGTGTGTCCTGGGGCTTTGAGGACATGCTGCCCACACCTGACAATTCTGCTGGAGCAGCGGAGAGTAAAGGTAAAAGCTTCTGTGTGATCAACCTTGACATTTAAAAAAAACTACAGGCCACAGTAGATGCAGTTCTCCCATGTGGTTGTGATGAATTATGTCTTGTACACATATCTAGTTTTCTGGCTTGCAGGTTTAAAAGAGGACTGGGCTTGTCATATTTCCCATCATAACACTGCCCTGCTTTCTGTTTTATTTATTCAATGCATGCAAGTGTATGAATCCCAAAACAAAATGGAGGGATGAAAGTAAATTGCCGGGTAGAAGGCTAGAACGCCTATGATTATTGATTTGAATTGAAAGAAAAGTCAAACTTCTCTGCTGTCAGCTTGTTAAATGTGAACATCTTCTAGTTTCTTCTCTCCTCTGTGACAGTAAACTGAAGATCTTTGAGTTGTGGACAAAACAAGACATTTGAAGACGTCATCTTGGGCTTTTTTGGGAAACACTGATCCACATTTCTCACCATTTTCTGACATTTTAGAGACCAAACTACTGATCCATTCCAGAATCCGGAAAATAATCGACAGATTAATCCACAATAAAATTAGTTGCAGCTCCATACATGTAATGTATGTATAGTGAAGAGATGAAAGCTGTGACTGTAAAGAGGTAGTCTCTCATTTCCAGCTCTGTCTCCACAGCGCTGTGGAGTAAAGGTCTGATTACACCACAGATGCATTCTGGGATAGGAGAAAAAAAAACACTCTGGGTTGTTGCATTTGTTGCATTTCTTCACAGTCGTCTTGGGCGGCGCTAAGCTCCGGACGCAGCGACGGTGGCTCTGCTAAATAGTCTCAGGAAAGAACTTGTTTTGGTGGAACATTTGAATCCTGCAAAAGAAAATGAAGTTAACTGTTGACACAATACAGTAACGTGAGCTATTTAAATTAGCTGATACATGGTTAAACCTCATTGGCTCTTACCAGTGTATCTCCGTGTGTACTTCGTCCACAGCAATCTCACCAATCAGTCCCAAAATGTCCCAGTTAGAGAGGAACTGACCTAAACATATTCTTTGTAAATCTTTACAATCATTCCCTGAAAGAACCAAGCAGACCTGCCTTGTTGCACCATCCACATTTTCTTCTAAACTTGACATTTTCAGCGTGTAGCTCGCTAGCTCGAAGGCTGTTGTTGTTTCCTGAAGAGCAGGGATTTTGAGAACGGCGACACACAGAGAGCGGAAGGTGAGGGACAGAGTATAACGCACCGCATGTCAGGCTTTATCCTGGAAATGTACTTCCATTGATCCAGACTGTAAGGAGGTAAAGCAGAGGAGAGGAGTGTTATGTTCACTCTCCAGAAACCCATCAGCTGACCTTGTAGAGTGACGGATGCTGATCAGGGCATATATCAATAAAGCAGGTTTGCATATTTACATTTTACGCTAACCTGACAGAGACTAGATCACTGGGCTTTGGTCTCTGGAGGCATCACAATCCTCACAACTCTCCACTTCACCCTGTTGATACCTCCACCTACTTTTCATTACAATCCGTCATCTCTCTGTCATTACCTTTTTCTATTGAATTCTTTTTGTCCCTGTGTCTTGCAGACACCGACCTGGGCCGCTGTCTAGCCACAGACGGACTCTATCTGTATACCACTAACTCCTCCGGGAGAGGACTCAGCAAGCTGGGCTCTGGTTTACACGGGACACTGAGGTAATGTGACTCTCCTTCTCGTCTGCCTTTTTTATATCCACAGCACTTGGAGAATAGCAAGAGAGAGAGACAGGAAGAGAGGGTGAAACACTATAAATATCACTTATTACTTTACCTTTCCCATGGTGTTGTTTTGTGGACATTTTTTCAATCCAATATCCAATAATAAGTTGATTTTCAAAAGGGACAAAAAGGACGTTGTTCTGAATTCTAAACTGTTGTAGCAAATGTACCAATTTTTAAGCACCTCCTTTGAGATCTTTCTGTTTAACCAGAAACAGCTCTGAAGTCTCTAGCACTAAACCCACCAGACTCCATTTAAAAAAGCAATACTTTTAGCGTGTATAGAGTCAACATATTTCCACATGTAAATCGGTTAACTATGTGTTTATTTCAACCACAACTAGAGTTGTGATGGTTGGGAAAGTGGAAAGACTCAAAACGGCTTTTCATAGTTTTATTTTGTTTGTCGACTTTGAATGACGTGTGTTTTATGATGCTAAAATTACTGTTAATTAACATGGAGTCCGATGGGTTTAGTGAATGCAATTTTGCTGATGTTATGTTTAAAAAAAAAAGCATCTTACTCTTAAACTAAAAGGTCTATCTCTGTAGGGATCCTTTCATAATGTTGTCAGACACTTAGAATAATAATCTGAGTCTGTCAGCGGCAACAACAAGAACTTTTGTGAAGGTAAATACAAACTGGACAATTGTCCTATTAACTTACATTGTAGCTTGTTTCTCCGCTGCCGACTGCAGCGATCTCTCTTAATACTGGACCAATGTCAAAGATTTTTGTTCCCATCAGTCACTTAGACACAGAAACATGGTAACATAGGGTCCAGGTCTCATTCATGTCATGTCATGTCTTCAGCTGTCCTGTCAAAATAAAGGCTGAAAATGCCCAAATAAATAATCTTAAAAAAAGATGCACTGTGGTTGTGTCGTGCAGGGGTTTTGTGTATTGTCGAAATGAAGAGTTGGAGCCTGGCTGGGTGGTGTTCAGCAGTGGCCGCCTCCTCCACCGTCCCTCCTCCTTTGATGCCAAGCCTCATCAGCTGTGCCAGGTCATTGACCCCTTCACCCTCCAGGTACTGTACACTTTCACGCCACTATTTCCAAAAATGGATTTGCAGTCAGGAGCGCAAGATAAAAAAAACACAAGTACTAAAATGCTTCCTGTTACATAAAATATACAGTCATAGTTTTTGAATTTGATGTTGAATCATTCAGTATATTTAACATGGTAGGTCTTGATACATTTAATTTTCAGCGTGTGTCACATAACTGCTTAGTTGTCGTTTTTAATGCCGTTTTTATTATCCCTTATGCAACAATAAAGTCATTTTATGATACAAACAAGGCATGCAGGCTCACAATGGAGCAGCATTTCTCTCAATTCAGGATGCAATAGGGATGCACCGAATCCAGGATTCTGCATCGGATTCGGCCGAATATTGGGCTTTTTGACGGGGTTCGGTTTCTGCCGAACCTTAACATTTGTTTCCACCGAACCCTACGCTTGCACTACGCTGGTCGACGTAATGACGGCGCCGTTGATTACGGGAAGGTGTTTACGTAGGTGGAGCGTTCAATGCAGCAGGCTGTGAGGAAGTGGAAATGGAACTGGTGAGCAGAAAAAGTGTAGTTTGGCAGTACTTTCAGTCAAAAGAAGGCCATTCAAGTCCAGCTACATGTTCAATCTACAATGCTGATTAGTCTGGTGGTGGCGAGGACCCTAAACTATACACAACATCACCGCTGTTACAACATCTGGTATCAAACATCTGAAAGAATACGAGTTGTGATGAAGGAATCTACAGACAGCAGCCAGAATGCAGCAACTTCAGGTACGGCAAAGGAAGGACAGTCACTGTTTACTTCATTAATGAGTTTACTGTGTTCATGGACTGAGGATGGGACGAGGATTCGGTATTCAGTTTCGGATTCATCAGAATCTTAACCAGTGTTCTATTCTATTCGGCTGAACCCCAAAAATCTGGATTGGGTGCATCCCTAGTAGCCATAGCCAAGGCTTATGTTGACTGTGCTGTTTTCAGGTGTGCCAGATTGTGCCCATGCCAGCGCACCACTTCCCTGTTGGCAGCAGCATGACCACGCTGCACCTGTGCTCAGATGGAACCTACCTGTACTGGGTCTGGTCCCCAGCCAGTCTCAACGAGAAGACACAGAAGGGACACTCTGTCTTCATGGATGTCTTTCACCTCTCCGTGAGTACTATACTCTATGCCCTGCTGTAGAGCTCAACAGTGACCACCCACTTTTGTAACAGCTTTGGTCCCGGAAGTGTTTTTCTCCATTTCAGTTGTTCCATTGACGTTTCAGAAATTGCTTATATGTATAGCGTTTTACGTCTGAAACCAAAGTCAACCAGCTACGAGAGGAATCATGACTATAAAACATTTGATTAGGTGCAAATAAACATTTTGAAAACGTCAAAAAAGGCAAAGGTACAAGACTGTGTACAGAAACTATGATAGCGGTTACAGCTTGCTCTAGCCGTTCACGGGTTCACGGGTACAGTAAACACTTCCATGCTACCAATTAGACTTAGGACCAATTAGAGACGTCGCTGTTACGCTTAGGATTGTGGGTAGTGTAGTATTGCTTCATAAGATCGCGAATAAAACCTGTTTTTCCTAAAACAAAGTTGATTTCATACGAACTTCTAGCTTTTACAGGAGCAGAACCTTTCATTTCACAACCTCGTAGCTCGGAGTCAGTCTACCTCGGATGGTCTCGACATTATGGTTAATAATTAATATCCTTATGGATAAAATCAATGGGATTTTACTCTTGAGCTCTATATACAGTAGTTTCAGTTTGTTTATGTCTCTGTTCCATGTCTGATGTTTTCTCTCTCCCCCCGCTGTGCCCACGGTGCAGACGCAGACAGGCCTATGTGTTGCAGACATCTTGCAGGAGAGAGTTATTCTAACTCGCAAGGAAGGCGAGTCCTCAAAGTGCTTGAACGAGCTTCTCTTGAGTCGAATGTCACGCTTCCGGGCCTCCCATTCTGCCACGTTGGCTGCTCTCACAGGCTCGGCAATCACCAACACTGTCAAAGAGGAACAGTCTGGTAATTCAGCAGCACAACTTGTAGTCACCCAAAAATGATATGCTTTAAAGTGTTCATATTATGCTTCTTGGCTTTTCCCCCTTTCCTTTATTATGTTATATATATTTTTGTGCACGTTATAGGTTTACAAAGTGAAAAAGCCCAAAGTCCACCCCAAAGGGACTTACCATCTCCAACAGAAAACACTGTTCACAAACTGCTCCAAACAGCTCTATTGTAGTCCAGCCTTTACTTCAGAGACAAACGTGGTCACTTTGGAACACACGTTATAATGCTCACCTAGCTGCTAGCATGGCACGCCCTCATACTCTGCTTCTGACTGGCTAGTAGTCCTTACCTAGCTACTGAGCATGTGCGACTCCCAACAAAGATGGAACAGAAGTGAGATGCCTCACTCTGTAGCAGAGAGCTCAACACACAGGGTGAAAGGAGGAGCTGCAGCAATGTGCAGTGTTTTCTGAAAATCAAACCACATAAACCTCTTCTGGTACAACCTCTAAATACAATTATGAACCTGAAAATGAGCATAATATGAGCACTTTAATGTGCAATTCATGGTGGGTCTTATGGTTATTAAAAATATTTTTCTGTAACTCTTTTATAGCTGTCAACACAAGCTGTGGCCTCCCTCTGAAGACGCTGAGAAAGACCCCGATGTATGTGTGTGGAACCTACCTGGTGATGCTGGTTTCCCCCCCGGGGGTATCTGGGAGCTCCGCCACACGCTCCCTGTTTGGAGGAACCAGCAGCCTGTCCTCTCTCAAAAGTAAGAGCAGACACAGACACATGTAGATCCTCACTGAGTTGATGTTTTTTGTCATAACGTGTGACAGTTATGCTGCGATTTCTTCGCAAGTATTAGAAGAAATCCCCCCCGCTGGGGGGATAATACATGTTCTGATTACAGTGATCACAGAGTAAGGATTGATGATAGTTATATTACATTTGACCACACATGTTTTAATATAGACATTTATTGTACGACTTGGTATATAACAATGTCAGTTATTAGTTTATTTGCTAATTTAACTTTTCAACTTTTGCTCAGTTTTAGCCTCCAGCCTTGTGTTTAACCTGGCTGACGGTCAGTTCAGCAGCCGCGCGGACCTCATCGACGCTCCCGGCAGTTCCCTGGGCAGGGGAGCGCAGGTGGCGGGGCTAGGTGAGCTCGGCGTCCGTCCCATTCTGCTCTTCTGTGTTGAACTCACAGGCGATAGTTACACAACAATGCATCGCCAATTTAAGTGACCTATACCTCTGTAATCTTTGGCTTCATAGGAGCGTGTTACGATGCACTGAACAACTTGATCTGGACCTGCTCCAGCGATTACATCGATCAGTGGTGCAATCCTGGGAACCAAGCCTTTCATCATGTGTGCCATAGGCTCGGTGTCAGCCATGTCATCAAGGAACCCAAAGGTAGATGCAAACCGCCAGGCCAAGGTTATAATAGTTTTGACTTTTCAATTTCATTTTAGTTTACTTTGAGTTAGTTTTCAGAGTGTTTGTTAGTTTTAGTTAGGGATGCACCGAATCCAGGATTCGGGTTCGGATTCGGCTGAATATTGGGCTTTTTGATGGGGTTGGCTTTTTGCTGAACCTTAGAATTTTTTCCCAACGGAACCGAACCCTACACTTGCACTACGTGCGCTACGGTGGTCGACGTAATGACGGCGCCGTTGATTACAGGAAGGTGTTTACGTAGGTGGAGCGTTCAATTCAGTAGGCTGTGAGGAAGTGAAAATGGAACTGGTGAGCAGAAAAAGTGTAGTTTGGCAGAACTTTCAGTCAAAAGAAGGCCATTCAAGTCCAGCTACATGTTCAATTTACAATGCTGATTAGTCTGGTGGTGGCGAGGACCCTAAACTATACACAACATCACCGCTGTTACAACATCTGGTATCAAACATCTGAAAGAATACGAGTTGTGATGAAGGAATCTACAGACAGCAGCCAGAATGCAGCAACTTCAGGTACGGCAAAGGAAGGACAGTCACAGCTAAAAACTGGTGTTAACCAGACTGTGCCTCTCCCGGGCTGTCAGCCGTTCTGTCGGCAAATGACAGCTCCCTACAGTGGGAGAGAGCGGCTGCTACTCGTTAGCTAACGCTAACTCGTTAGCTTTCTAATTTCACCCACCCAACATGCCTTCATCATACACTGGTTAGTGAAAATTTGCAGTTTCTGTGGTTTAATGTTATGATGAGAGTTAACGGAAATTCATGCTGTCTAATTTTTTCAGTAGTGAAATATTAAAGCTACAAAACTAAAACTGAAATGATGATATTTATTTTAACCTGGCAATACAGTTTCAGTTTAGTTTGTCTTGAAGGTTTTAGTTTTTATTTAGTTTCAGTTTACTCAAAATATCTTTCACTGCTTATTTTTATTATCATTTGAATTTGAATTTGCCTTAATAGCCCTGCGACGCTCTTTGTATCAGGTCAGAAATCTGACAATCTGCAACACGTCTTGTCCTTTCACAGAGGAAACGGTGGCCACTGGCGATGTGATCAACCAGCTGCTTCATCATGTAGGTGCTATGTGTATCCATCAGCTCAACCTGCTGGCGGCCAGCAGCAACAGCCTGCCACTGGGGGCGCTGCTGGGAAAACAACATCCCATCGAGGCCCGCCACTTCAGCAGCATCTGTGACATCATGGAGAAGGCCATGGTCAACGGAGACACCTGCATCATACGCTGCATCTTGGTGGTGTTCCAGGTCGGTTACAGGTGCAGCTGGGCACAGTTTTACAGGAAAATACTCTTGTGTTTTTTAGGGGCTGGGCAGCTCTGCTGGTTTGGTTTGGTTTGCACACATTCATTGAAAACACTACATTATATATCACAACGTCATAGCAACTAGGGCTGCAACAACGAATCGATAAAATCGATAAAATTCGATTATTAAAAAAGTTGGCAACGAATTTCATTATCGATTCGTTGTGTCGCGCGACACGCCACTCAGTCGCGGAGATAAAAGCAATTGAGTTGAGAGCCATGCGGAGCGGCGCGGAGCGAAAGAAAAGAAAAAAGAGCAGAGCAGGGGTAGAGGAAATACGGAGAGAGACCGGAGAGACCCGTAATGTTGTTCTGAAACACACGGCGGAGGCAGAGAAATCAGTACGACCTAAGTCATCCAACGTGTGGGAGCATTTCACACTAAATACATCGAAAACGTGTTAATTGCAAGATAAGCAGAAGCGACACGGCATGGCACGGTCACCACGGTGACGATTCAGCACCTAAAACGTAAACATGTTGGAGTCCTTGATGAGGAGGAAGGGAGTTCAACAGCAGGGTAAAGTCACTACACAATCCTACTTTTGTTCCGTTTTGAAGTGAGGAACGTAACGTCCCTCCAGTGGTGCTGGTGTGGTGTTTACTCGTTATCCAGCTGACTAGCATGACAAGCTAGCGTTAGCTCGTTAATAACAGTAGTAAAGCAGGACTAAAGACACGTTTTTATTCACTCGCCTTTTTTGGCCCATTAATTTTTCACTCTATTGTCATGTATATATTCTGTGCTTTGTCCCATATCAGTTATTGTGTGTTGTACTTTTTAAATTCATTTTAAAGTTCTTTTATAGCACTTGGTCATCTTAAGCTGTGTTTAAATGTGGTGAACAAATGAACTTAACTCGCACTTACTACAATGATGGTAATAATTTAATGAATAAGCTTCGTGTGTGTGTGTGTGTGTGTGTGTGTGTGTGTGTGTGTGTGTGTGTGCGCAGTCTGTATCTGCTCTTTGGGTTACTTACCTTTACACAACTATTAACTAAAACAACATGTATGTAAGTATGTATTGAATTGATGTAAATTAATGTTTTTTTGTTTTTTTATCCGATTCATCGATTAATCGAAAAAATAATCGACAGATTAATCGATTATTAAAATAATGGTTAGTTGCAGCCCTAATAGCAACAACTCTTTGTACTCCGTCCTAACTTCCGTCTTTACAGTGAAACCTCAACAGGTCACTAAAACTTAATTTATAAAATAAAAAAATGACATAAAATAACTAACTACTACTACTAACTAAAACTCAATATAGTGAAAACAGAATTACCCAAATAATTACAGGCTTAAACTCAAGTTGGTAATAATATATCTGTGCTCTGCTCAAATTCCTCAGCTGACTTTGTGGGCTAATAGTTCTGATGGTGGCGCTACAGCAGCTGTCTAAAGCTGAAAACTTTGGAAATTCATAACAAATCGTATGTGCTAGAACATGTGCAACTTTCACCGAAATGTAGGTCATACTCTTGACGAAAGTCCAGAGGGGAAAAAATGTTAGTCATCTTTAATAAATAGTGATGCTGCAGCAAGATCAATGTGCGGGATTTTAATTTTTTTTTCAAGTCTGTGGTATTTTGCAACGCACCTGCACAGAAGAACTGCACATTTTTTCTTCTTCAAAAAAAAACAACAAAGTAGGCCCAATTGTGCAGAAATGTTCTTATTTTTTATGTACTGTATACTCTATATTCACAAGCTATTGCAGTCAGTGGAAATAGAACATCTTTAAACATCAGTTTGGTCAGTTATGGAGCAATCAGTCTTTGTTAAAATAAATCCCAGACATATAGTATATGTTGTTAAGGTGAAATACACAAATTCTCAGAATTTTGTCTTGATAATTGAATTTTTGGCACTAGTTTGAAACCCTGGTTTGAAATGTGAAGCCATATATTGTTTCTGACCTGGCAGTTAGCTCAACAAGCAAGACTTGCCCTTGATGTCTGAGGTTGTGAGTTTGAGCCCCGGTTGATACAAAACAAACTGCTAATTCCTCCTCAGGAACTGTGCCGTTTGGATTTAAAGACTTAGGTTTCAAGGTTCAGTGATAACTGTATTTCTCATTTGTCTTCTTCTTCCATGTCAAAATGTCCGGCCCAGGTATAATATTGTTTTGTGTCTGTGCTGTCCAGGTGGTGTTTAGGTTTTTCAACCCTCAGTCGGAGCAGAATAGGGAGAGTGTGCGTCGCTCAGGCCTTCTCCTGTGGCAGCTCCTCATGGCTCCAGTGGATCAGATCGGAGCGGAGATTCAGAAAGAGGTGTGCCTGGCCATCAGGTAAGTCAGGAACTCCACATAAAGTAGATATGTGTGTGTGTGTGTGTGTGTTTTGGTTTAATCAGTGATCATAATGATTCTTTGTTTACCTCCTGTCTGTCTCTGCAGCTCAGGCTTGAATACTTTGTATCAGGGGGAGGCTGAACTCAAGAAACTGCTTAAACTGGTTTTAACCGAAGGTGACTATGACACTAAACACTAGGAATGCTAATTTAGAGGTTTTTTTATGACTGATAGCTGACCCTTGTTTACTGATCAATAACAGATAAACCGCCAACTGAGTCCCAGTTCACCCATCCGGGAGGCTCAGACCTACTTATCGCATTCCGTGGATAGTTGCAGACTTGCACCGGTCACGCAGCCATGTTGTTCCGTGCATTGTAGTGTATGATATCTGGAAATGGATTGAGGAGACTTCACAGATGACCGAGTCAGATGTCTTCAGATTAGATGCAGCTTTATTCAGAGAGAGAGCATACACCTGTGAGTGGGAGAACACAGCTCAGGCACACAGAAGCACGCACAAAGGAGTTTCTCTCTGAACACTAGGTGAACAGACATCTTTATACTGTTCGTCCTCACATCCGGAGAACTACTTGTCAATCACATAATCATAAATTAGGCTCCTGAAAGCATGCAGACTTAATATTCAACCTATCAGTGTATACATGCAGCCACTTTCCTGGAATCGCGTGTGCGACCGACGCAATTCAACAGCAGTCCGCGGTCTGCAGTTGCCCATTACATGAATGTCTCAGTCCGTCTCCACCGCGTCCACCTGCGAGGCTGTCAGCTGTGTGTCTGCCTGGCATGCTCTGTGTGTAAGACAGCCGATTTAACGCGCCAGTCCTCACGGATATAGTGGCGTATGTCACGTTACGTAGCTATCAGCTGTGAGGGCCGTCCAGCAGAGAGACATGAACTTAGCAGAAAAAAGAGAGCTTTAAATGCAACTTGCCGGTGCAAAGTTAGCACTAGCAAGTTAACTAGCAGTCAAGAAATAGATTTCCTTTTTATTATGCAAAAATGTTTTTTAATACCTTTTTTATTTTTGTTTTAATTATTTTGATTTAACTGTTAAACTGATAGTATTTATTGGTCAAAATTCTTATTGTCTGTTAACGGTTAAACATTGACATACCTAGTAAACGCACATTTTAATATAACTGGCACTTTTACTGTTTTGCGGTGAACATATCTAATATTCTGTGTACTTGTGTGCGACACTCGAAGGTGAAAGGAACAGTGGCCTGTCCCAACTTCGTGATGTCATCCTCACTAACCTGGCAGACCAACTGCAGAAGAATAGATTTGGGAGTGAAGAAGATGACCACTACAGGTAAGTGGCTGTCCTGTAACTATAGGGTATAATATCATTTCCATTGGCCTTTGGTAACCGCACAGAGCAGTGTCATAAAAACATAAGTTAGTAAGTTTTACTTTATTTCTGTGTCATGCCAAACATTTGGCCCATCCCTCATGGGATAACAAGACACCGAAATTTAGGCCCAGTTTAATATGCAACTAAATGTTATAAATATGTATTAGGGGTCCCTCTCCGTCCCTCTCTCAGATTAGGGTCCTTGCTGATTTAAACATCACATTGGACAGATCGGCTTCAGTAAGTTAGTGATAGAAGTCTCTCTTTTACAGATTGAGTGATGAGCTGCTGCACTGTATCCTGAAGACTGTAGTCCGGGAATCCTGCCTCGTCATCACCAAATGTCAGACGGTTGCCCGTGACGACTTCCAGAAGCTGCTCTCCACTGTGCCAGTATGACTCTTCAGTGCAATTTCAGAACAATTCCCAATTTTGCTGTACAATTAATTGTCTCAGAAAATTTCAAAATATTTATTTATTACCTATTATATATAACTATCTATATAGATGGATAGATGGATAGATGGGTGGGTGGGTGGATGGATGGATGGGTGGGTGGATGGATGGATGGATGGATGGATGGATAGATGGGTGGGTGGATGGATGGAAAGATAGATGATAGATAGATCTATAGATAGAGGATAGCAGGTATTCTCCAACATATCACTCAAAGGTTGACATCTGATTGTTATTCCAGTTCAGAGGTCTGAAATGATTGGCAATAACAAAATAACATTTAATCAACTCACGTTTAGCTTTGAAGTGACATACATTCAAGTTGAGTTCTCTGTTTTCCTGCTCAACTTTTGGAGCGATTTGGGTACTGGTATTTTGTACCATTTTTTTTAAAAATATTTTCCAACGTTTTTTTTGGACTTTTTTCGGATTTACTTGCACTTTGGTTCGGAGTTGGAGAAGCGCTGGTGTATGTGGTCAAGTGCCAATAACTAACAATTGAAATAATAAAAATATATAGTCCGGCCAATAATCACTTATATGATTACAATTTGTCATATCTAAACAAAACCAACAACTACCAGCCATACGCCTGAAGACCTTAGCTAATGCTAGCAATTAATTGCAGTCAAACAAAGAAACCGCATTTACCTAAAAATATTGACAGTTAGACAATGATGTAATAATTGTTACAGGCCTAGCCTGTTTACATGACACGTTTTTGTGAGATTGCACCGTTATAAAGTTGCGCTGGTCTTCCCTCTCTGCAGGTGGTCTCACCCAGTTTGCGCTACCTCATGGCTGTTCAGAACCACCTGCTCAGTAACACCGTTCTCATCCGTCCGGATGATAACGACGATAGCGACAGCTCCCTACAAGGGGAAACAATGAAGGTACAGGTAAACATCCCCTTTAAGTTCCCCTACCTCTGTGCACGTGGAGTCTGTGTGTGTGAGACCAACCCACCAAGCGGAGCAACGGGAGATGAATGTTCTTTTTGTGCCGCTGCATAAGTAATTTGTGCTCGTTGCAGTGTTATTGAAGCGTTGTTATGGAACCCACTGCAGTTCTAGGCAAGACCCGCCCTTTAACATCATTCACGCGCTACGATTGGCCAGGCGTCCATGCTCGCAGGAGATAACGGAGCCTGATTTGTTCAGGTCCTATCACCTGACCAGTCGGCTATCCTGTCTGCCTAACCCCAACCAATCGGGCTGATCCGTAGGGCGGGTCTTACAAACAGACCAAGTGGGATTCATAATAACGCCCCTTTGAACTGTGCGCTAGAAATTGGCTACATATATTTTGCGTATTTTTGCTTATTGTGATGTCATTTCTTGGAGTATCTTCAAATGCTTCATGTCTCTAAAATCAGTACAACCCGAGCTAAAAGGTTATGTACTAAATAGGACTGTCAAACGATTAATTCTTTTTAATCGCGATTAATCGCTGAACAAAATACTGCTTTTCCTGAGTGGGTAGCATGCCAGCGGGTAGCATCACGTTAACTGAACTATATGCTTAGATCGTAGGTGGTAGCTCAAGCTTGACGTGCTTCGGTGATATTTTAATTCGGCTTTACACAACGTGCATATGGCTTTTGACTTTTCTACGAGCCGTCCTGGAGTTTTGGAAAATAAAAAGCTCCATTCAGAGTTATTACTGCTGTCTTTCTCCATCATGCCTGCAGCCTGCAGCAGCAGGATGTGATACGAGGAAGTGGCAGCTTGATGATAAGTAACGGTGCTGCAAAGGGTCAAAATAGTCGCCTGTTAGGCACGACGCAAAGCCGAGTGAAGTGTAAAATAAATTGATAAATGCCGGCATGCGATTAAAAAAAATGAACGCATTATGCTCGGCCCTTAATCACATCGCGATTAACGCGTTAATGCTGACAGCCCTAGTACTAACGGTTACTGATAAAATGATGGACACACAACAGTCTGATGAACAGCCCAGATTGTGCCAATACTGTATATGTAGACTTAAAAGATGTTTTTATAACTTCCATATTGCATGAAAGAGATGATGATTCAAAATCTTGAAATCAGTGTTACGAAAGTTTGGGAATATTGTGTGTGTTTGTGGTCCTTAGGAGCTGCAATGTAGCATCCTGTCCCTGGCAACCAAGATCTTGGTGGGATGTGATGAAGTGCTGGAGACCCTGCAGCAGGTGACCACCGCTCTCATTAACAGCGACATCGCCGACAGAGAAACCAGGTGAACTTTTAACTGCATCTTTCATCAAAAAGTTCCTTTCCACAGTGTGGGAAAATAACCCTTTGTTCAGCCTGGATAGGGCAGCTTAATTAAAGCGTAACTCTCGCCAAAATGCAACCTAGGGTCTTTTTGTGAATGTACCCGAGTCAAACTTTTGTTTAAAAGCATGATTAGGACGGAAACGCCACTTTTAAGATTTACCGTATTTTCGTTTTCGGTTTCCTGCGACGTAACGGAGAGGAGAGTAAAGATGGAAAGCTCCTAAAGCTTAGTTCCATATAAATTCACGGATAATTTGTTGTTTTGTCGTTAGTGAAAAACAATATTGGCCTTGTAGTTGAAAAAGGAGCCTCATATAAGAATGACATTTCCTCCTATGGAGTCCGTTCATTCAGATTCAGAGATCGACTATTTGACTGGCAAGATGGTGGCGAGTGGAAAAACCAACAGCTAAAGTGGGTTGTCCTTTCTTTTTAGTAAACTCCGTGTACACAAACAATGTTGTCAATAGGGCTGCCACCTCTTAGTCGATTAGTCGACTAATCGGTCGTTTTGGTCTTAGTCGACTAAGATTTCTTTAGTTGATGAGTCATTTTTTATGCTTATTCATGCTTAATTACTCATTTCCAAGAAACTTATGAGCACATTTCTGGTAAACACAAGATTTAAAGTGGTGCTTTTGCAGGATTAATTGTGGAGAAACTCAGTTTTACAGATGGTTCATTAACTACATTTATATTGTGCTTTTCTAGTCTTAACCACCTCTCAAAGAGCACAGCTCTGTCGATTACATCAACTAATCGATTAATCGAGAAAATCATATAAGGGTTAGTCGACTAAGAATTTCTTTAGTCGAGGACAGCCCTAGTTGTCAATGCTTCCGTTAAGGTGTAGAGCTCCTGGTGATACTTGGAGCAAAGTCTCATGTTGTGTCGAGTCTTCTTAGTGGTTTAAAAATAGCTATTTTGAGGCTAGCATCAAAGTGCCCCTAGCGCTCCCATTCAAAAGGCCATTTGACCGAAAACGAAAATACGGTCAACCTTAAAAGTGGCGATTCCGTTTAGGTCTGTCACCATAACACATTTTGCTGGACGGTAAATTGTCCCAGAAATTATTGCGATAAACGATAATATTGTCGTTCCGAGACCATTTTCATCTAATATAATGATAATCTTTTCAAAGATCAATACACTTTTATTTCTAAAGAATATTTTACACTGGAACTGGAAGACATTTTAAATATCCTCAATAAGTGAACAAAACAACCAAAAACAATAAATAAAATGGACATTTTTCCGGCCGCGATAATTTCCATTTAAAAATTATCGAGCTCATTTTTATTTATCATGCGATTGATTGATTTATTGCATATTGCGAAAGGTCTATTTCCGTCCTAATTATGCTTTTAAATGAAAGTTTGACTCGGGTACATTCACAAAAAGACCCTAGGTTGCATTTTGGCGAGAGTTACGCAATTTTATCGAAATCGCAATAGGGACATAGACAGCATATCAAACCGCTCCATTCAGGCTTCTACGTTTACAGTCATTGTTATTACGCCTGTTTCTATATGTTTCTTTACGTTCTTATGTATTTAATATCATCTGAGCCTGCCCTGTCACAGACAAATTTTTGTCACTCGCGACAGACAATCACGTTTTTCTTATCTTATCTAAATCGCACCGGGGGGGGGGGGGGGGCCCAGTATTTGTTTAAGGTAAAATATGTGTTGAACCGTTCTCAATTAAATGTTCTGATGCTGCTGAGACGTCCCGCCCTACAAACCCTATCCTACAGACCAAAGTAAACATCTTTGTTTGGTACAGATCCTCGCAAAAATCACACTATAATCATTTCAATGTGAATAATTTTCAATGAAAATGATAATAATG
The DNA here is from genome assembly GCF_008315115.2 of Sander lucioperca. Lineage (NCBI taxonomy): Eukaryota > Metazoa > Chordata > Actinopteri > Perciformes > Percidae > Sander > Sander lucioperca. Next base: position 34,416,097 of record NC_050174.1, on the reverse strand, counting down.
ATACACAAATGATCATTCCCTTCAATATCGTGAATCATATCGCAATCGCAATATCAGTCAAAGTAATCACAATATTTTATTCACATCGTGCAGCCCTACTGCTGGATAGCTTTTTAAAATCTACTAGCCCCTAATGTTATTATAACGCATGAGCAGAATTTTGAAGTTCATCTGCGGTGTCAACTGTGTTACCGTAAAACCATAATGGAACTGACAGAACTAAAACCAGACATGATGTTCTCTGAATTTGTCTCTAATGCACGTCTTCACCGTGAAACAAGATTGAACTGAACCTGGGTGATGCTGCAGCTTCCTTCCAAAGAATGAAAGAGTGCATGAGAAATCGTTTATGGACGCGGTTTTAAAATCAACAATCAGTGGTCCCATTTCAAGTCTTGTTTGCTTAGGGCTGCAACTAACTCATTTTTCATTGTCGATTAATCTGTGGATTATTTCCTGGATGAATGGATGAGTTGTTTGCTCTCTAAAATGTCAGAAAAAGGTGAAAAATGTGGATCAGTGTTTCCCAAAAAGCCCAAGATGACGTCCTCAAATGTCTTGTTTTGTCCACAACTCAAAGATATTCAGTTTACTGTCCCAGAGGAGAGAAGAAACTAGAACAATATTCACATTTAGGGAGCTGGAATCAAAGTTTGACTTAAAAAGAAAAAAAGATTCAAACCGATTAATTGATTATCAAAATAGTATCAAATAATACTAATAATTTATTAGTTGGCAACTCTAAAAATGGATTAATCTTTGCAGCGCTAAACACTTTAGTCTATATCCACGACGTTCCACTTCTGGGATTGCTCCGTTGCTGCCAGAAATTCCGCCAGATGTCCCTCATTTCCGCCTGATGTCCGTCCCCTTCCTCTGTCTCTGTGTTGGCGTTCTAACCTCCGGTGGATTTCTGAGGACTATGGTTAACTGCTCCTCAGATCTCTGCAGGGTAAATCCAGACAGCTAGCTAGACTACCTGTCCAATCTGAGTTTTCTGTTGCACGACTAAAACTACTTTTGAACGTACACACGTTCCACCAAAACAAGTTCCTTCCCGAGCCTATTTAGCAGAGGCACCATGGCCCCCTTCCGGAGCTTAGCACCGCCCAAGACGATTGTGATTGGTTTAAAGAGATGCCAATAAACCAGAGCACATTTTCCTCCCATCCAGGAATGCTGTGTGGACTAGCCAGACCCTCCTCTGCAGTGCTGTGGAAGTAGGTCTGGCAATGCGAGACTATAAACACCTTAACATTAATGTTTTTTTTGTTTGTTTGTTTTTCAGGTTGAAAGGCCTGGAACAGATAACAAAGGCCACTATGCTTGGGCACCTGCTGCCCGTGTTGCTGACCTCTCTGATGCACCCCAACCTGCAGACCCTCACGCTCGCCGACGCCCTCATGCCTCAGCTGGTGCAGCTGGTCCTCTACACCAGCCAGGTTGGAGTCTTGCCGGTCCAAAAGGCAATTCTTGCATTTAAAAAAATCACGTTTTCCAGACAATTGGTTTAAAAACTATTCATGAAATGTACATTATGGAGAGACTAACATTTTCTATAAAATTGCAATCAGAAAAATGTAAGGGATTGTGGTCAAAATGGGTCAGGTGCCTTAGCCCATGGAGACCAGAGCTGCTTTAATCACCTTTCTAAATTGCCATTTAACTGAAGTACTGAGGAGACTGTAATGTGTAGTAGATTATCATAAATAAATCAGCATGTGACACCTTTTGTTCAGATGTTTATAGTTGATTAAGGTGAAATGAAAAAGGGAGAACGACAGATGCAAGGAAAGCTTTTTTGTGACATGGCTTGATGCAATTGTCTGAGTGATATTGTATCATTATGTACTCATAGTGAATCTACATTTGGAAGAATTGTATGCACTTTTATTGTCTTTTAAATCTTTAACTGTCTGACCTTCATGATAAAAAAAAAAAAAACGAAACAAAACAAAAGTTGTGAAGCTAGTAGAAAAAGCAGTCATCGTTAAAGTATTTATTTCCACTCTCTGATTTTCCAGACTGCCCTGCTACTAAAGACTCAGTCTCCCCTTTTCACTGAAGAGCCTCCACCTATGGGCGGCTCTCTAGAGCCGGGGGCGAAGGCATGTGCTGCTGATGACAAGTACGTTTTCTGAAGTTCCACTATAAGAATGTTAAAAAAACAAATTTGCAGATGTTTGGTTCTAAATATGTTAATTTATCACAGGCCTTTGTACATCTTATAACTAAATGTAAGGATACTGTCTGTTTGAGTACAAGTGATTAAAAACTTTAATGACCAGAAGAAAAGAAGAATTAATCCGCCAAGAATCCCTTTGATTATATATTGGATCACTTTGCTGCATTTGAATTAGTAAAATCTTGTCTGCCATAAGCTCAGTTGCTTGTTTTGTATCCTTGCTATTAGAATTCTCGACGAACGCGAGGAGCCCGGTTTCCTGACTGGGCTGAAGATCCCCGCCCCATGGGCTGCTGGGAAGACCGTAGAGACGGTGCACCCAGTGAGGGACAATTACAAGTTCAAGGAGACGGTACACATCCCAGGAGCCCGCTGCCTGTACCTTCGCTTTGATTCTCGCTGCTCCTCACAGTACGACTATGACAAGGTACTGACTCTCGCAGACACTTATGGCGCTTACCCACTGCTAGCACCAGCTCAACTCGGCCGTGGTGCCCCATCCTCTTTTTTTCCATCCAGATTTAGTACCGCCTCATGCGAGCGTGGCCTTCATCTAGTGCTGGGGGATATGGGAAAAAATCAAATATATAACCAAATATGTTGATATTGCAGCGATGTTGTAGGGTTGACTGTAGCTGGTTTCACAAAATATTAACACAACGAGAGCTTTGATTAATAATCACCAATAATGTGGATACATTGACTAAGTAGGCAAATAACAGAACAGCTAGTAAATAGGGCAGCACAATATAAGGAAAATATGCCATATGCAATAACGTTGAATATCGCAATAATGATAATACGTGCAATATAGATATTAAAGTGTACTTACGTTTGCTGCTTTGAGTATTCTGCTAAAGAACAACAAATGTGTTGTTGAACTTAAAACAAATGCAAGGAAATCATTTCCAACATTCTTTTATTAAACAATTGAACATTGAATTGAATATAAAAGGCACAACTTCAAAAACAAACAAGCAACAGTTACATTATAAAGTGCACTTTCCCTAAGATGATATTTTCTTTCAACTAACTAACTTTTACGATATTTTGCAGCCTTTCGCGATGGGTTTATGGTGCCAGTTGATATCGCGGTGACGATAAAAAAAGATATATTGTGCAGCTAGTAAGTTTAGAAAATTACATCACTTTACTGTACTGCAGCCTTTAAAACCAGGGAAAGACTCTTGTGTCTTATCACAATATTACGATATCCAAAATGTAAGACTATATATAGCCTCATATATCAATGTCCATATAATATCAACATATTGCCAAGCCCTACCTTCATCGCTTGTTGCTCTTACAAACATTGAGTGCTATTTCTCAGGCATTGCAAAGCACTGGCTGGGGACACTTGACACTAAATGTTTTCTCTGATGTTTCAGCTGGTTATCTACGCCGGTCCAAACACCAACAGTCGCAAAGTAACCGAGTATGGAGGGAACACTCTGGGATATGGCAGTCGCAGCGTCTTGGGGACAGGCTGGCCCAAAGACCTTGTCAAGGTAAAAGAGAATTCATTGTAGTTCCTGTAAAAAGTTGTCCACTTCCGTGTTTTGGTGCAGTTGGTCCTTTTCCTTTTACCGTTGGAATTGTGTGTTTGCCTTCACATATATAAAGACGTTTCCACCAAAAAAAAGTATTTCACACTCAAAATTTCCTGGGGAAAGACCCCCGGACCCAACGCTTAATATGTGTCCCCCCCCCAAAGGTCGATTCTGAGCCAGGAAAAACCCTGCACACATGGTGCACATACAGTCTTGAAAAGCAAAACATTTTCTGTGTCCTATTTCAGGTTGAAGGAGACACTGTGACGTTTTCCTTTGAGATGAGGAGTGGACGTGAACACAACACCCCCGATAAAGCCATGTGGGGGTTCTCCTGCACTGTCAGAGCTCAGGTAAAAAGTGGAAGCACTGGCACGTCCCAAACATCTGTATCTACTAGGGGTGTCACAATTTAGTTTTTATATTGAAAATCAATTGAAATGAGCTTTTGACTTCAAACTAAAATCAAGAGCAGGATCGGCGATTCCCCCAGGATTTTTTTCTCTCTTTCCAGCCCCATCTACTCTCGCACATCTGAAGAAAACAACAACAGACGCAGCGTAGCTTACCGGCTGGTAGCATGCAGCTAAAGACACAGAGTAACGTTAGCTTACCGGCTGGTGGCATGCAGCTAAAGACACAGGGTAACGTTAGCTTACCGGCTGGTGGCATGCAGCTAAAGACATTGGGTAACGTTAGCTTACCGGCTGGTGGCATGCAGCTAAAGACACAGGGTAACGTTAGCTTACCGGCTGGTGGCATGCAGCTAAAGACATTGGGTAACGTTAGCTTACCGGCTGGTGGCATGCAGCTAAAGACACTGGGTAACGTTAGCTTACCAGCTGGTTGCATGCAGCTAAAGACACAGGGTAAAGTTAGCTTACCGGCTGGTGGCATGCAGCTAAGACACTGGGTAACGTTAACTTAGCGGCTGGTAGCACGCAGCTAAAGACACAGGGTAACGTTAGCTTAGCGGCTGGTAGCACGCAGCTAAAGACACAGGGTAATGTTAGTTTAGCGGCTTAGTACTTTTTTCAGACACCACGGCCACTGACAGAGTCAAAGATAACCGAGAAACAACAGAACTGGAAAGTCCTCCAGCTTCCCTGAAGTCACCGTGTGGCAACATTTAGCCTTCCCTGAGAGTGAGTTATGAAAACAAACAACGAAGGTTAAGTCTGTGGGCTCCGACGGGACTCTGAGAAACTTAAATTGTTGTAGTAGAAAGTACCCTTCTGTTATCTCGCGGCTCTTATTGTGGCATTGCCGTCCCTGTTAAAAAAAGTCAGATCGAATCGTGACACCACTAGTATTTTCTTGTTGTATAATCATACTGGCGGTCAGTGTGGAACATGAAGAACAACAGCTTATTCTGAAGATGCTTTTTGTTTTCAGGAGTCATCCGAGGATGTCTCTGGAGGCCTCCCGTTCCTGGCAGACCTCGCCCTCGGCCTGTCCGTGCTGGCTTGCTCAATGCTCCGCATTCTTTATAACGGACCGGAGGTGACCCGAGAGGAGGAAGCCTGCCACGACCTGCTCTGCTCAAAGCTGCTGCAAAGGTGACGCAGCTCAATAAAAATACAACAAAATGTCTCCCAGTGATATTGATTGCCCCTGTGATAAATATAGTAGAATGTAAGAATTGGTGCAGATTCTTTAGTGGCACGTAGTTGAACATAGCAAAACTGAATGGTGTCATCCAAACCATAATATAACATAACCATAAACCATTTTGGCACTGTATCAAGGATTGAACACAAACATTCAACTAAATATATCAGGGTGAAATAGTAGAAAGAACTCAATCGAGACGCAGATTAGCATGAAATGTGGAGGACACATAGTTCATCTACCAATTCATAAATCCAGAGGGAATTCTAATGGAAGAATAATTTAAATCGTTTTGTTTACTACACCATCAGTGAAAAGCAAGCAACTGTGCAGTCTTCAGAATTGTTGGCCAGAGTCAGGGTCCGTTAGTGTAGACTATTCTCATGTTTTTTTTAAAATTGTATATTGGGAAATGTTAAGTAAGGAGTTGCAACAAATACTAGGATATGATGTTCCTAAAAGTTGTTTTGTGCTTTATCTGTGTAAATTCTCTGAAGAAAATGTTATTTGCTAGTGATTAATATTTGATCATAATACTGACAGTAGCTAGCAAAATGCCGCGGTAAGGAAACGCAACCAACAAAGAGCCAATGGCTATTTAAAAGAAAGAAATCTTTTTTATGTAAAGATTGACACACATACTGAGGCTACAAGAAGCACAACTGGACAGAAAATGGGGAAAATAGACTATACAAGACTCAGAAAGATGACACTGGACTAGAACAACAGTTAAAGTGTTCATATTATGCTTTTTGGCTTTTTCCCTTTCCTTTATTATGTTATATATCTTTCTGTGCACGTTTATAGGTTTACAAAGTGAAAAAGCCGAAAGTCCCCCCCAAAGGGACTTACCATCTCCAACAGAAAACACTGTTCACTAACTGCTCCAAACAGCTCTATTGTAGTCCAGCCTTTACTTCAGAGACAAACGTGGTCACTATGGAACACACGTTATAATGCTCACCTAGCTGCTAGCATGGCACGCCCTCATACTCTGCTCCTGACTGGCTAGTAGTCCTTACCTAGCTACTGTCAGGGCACGCCCTCATACTCTGCTCCTGACTGGCTAGTAGTCCTTACCTAGCTACTGTCAGCGCACGCCCTCATACTCTGCTCCTGACTGGCTAGTAGTCCTTACCTAGCTACTGTCAGCGCACGCCCTCATACTCTGCTCCTGACTGGCTAGTAGTCCTTACCTAGGTACTGTCAGGGCACGCCCTCATACTCTGCTTCTGACTGGCTAGTAGTCCTTACCTAGCTACTGAGCATGTGCGACTCCCAACAAAGATGTTACAGCAGTGAGAGGTCTCACTCTGTAGCTAAAACAGAGACCTGAACACAGGGTGAAAAGAGGAGCTGCAGCAATGTGTAGTACAACAAAAAATTAAACCACATAAACCTATTCTGGTACAACCTATAAATACAATTATGAACCTGAAAATGAGCATAATATGGCCACTTTAATAGAAACATTACTCTCCCAAGGCTGTAAAAATGTGAAGGCACTTCCCGAGCAGATTTCTTTTTGCTTTGTTTGTTCAGGTTTCTGCGGTGTCTTAAAAAGTCTAAATTTCAAAATCAAAATTTTAGTCCTTTTAGGTCTTAAATTTGCTAAAATATTGTGTTTTCTTCTTACGTCCATGCAACGCTTCCTCTAATGCTCTTTTTTATTTATTTATTTATTCCGTGGTGATGTAGTTCTTTCTTTCGCTAGTCCAAATATAATTTTCTGTATTACGACTACAAATGAGACCAACATGCAACTTCTACTGCCAATCAGCTTTCGTGTTATTGAGTCTCTTTCGGATTGTTCACAGGCATAAAACAGATTTGATTCTTCAGCTTTGGGGAAGTGCAAGTTTAGCGATACTGAAAAAACTGCATTTAGGGCTCAGTTGATGTTGTGATAAAGGTCTTACATTTCATTCATAATGCTCTGATAAAATGTCTTTAAAAGTCTTAACTTGGTGTAACCTGCAGAAACTCTGTTGTTAGTGTTTGAGGGTTTGTTATTTTGTTGTCAAATTTAATATCAAATATTTAAGTGGAAAAAAGAACACCGCAAAAACCGCTGGCAGCCATGCTAGCAGACCGATGACAGGCTTTGTTTTTTCTGTAGGTGTCAGTGGCAGGTGGAAGCCAACGGTGCGATCTCTCCCGCCCTCACGCCCAGCCCTTCACCTCTGCCGCTCACTATCGAGGAGGACCGGGAGTTCACCTACCCCTCCGACGTACTCATCCCGCCCCCGGGCCTCATGCCGGGGACCTACTTTGACTTGCCTCGTATCCGCCTCCCTCCAGGCATCATGGGAAGGCTGCGAGAGGTGTCTGGAAGGGCTCGACCGCAATTCCGTCCTAGCATCAAGTAAGCCGGTCATGTTGTCACAGTACAGAGTGTGTGTCTGTGACTTCACTGTTCAAGGAAAACACAAAACAGACCAAAGACTAGAGAAAGGTGAAGCAACATTAAGCAACAAAACAAAAACAAACAAAAAGTTAAAGTTTAACAAAAAGTTAAACAAATCAACCTTTGAGCTGTGACGTTACTTTTCCCCTTGAACTTTTTTAATCCCCCTAAAATAAATGATTTAGAAAATATATTAAAATGTTTAAATACGGTTCTCATTCTTTATTTCATAAAGGACAACACACATTCATCAACATTTCTGTAAATGTGCCAGTGTTAGCCAGCCGGCAAATTTTCAACTGTAGTCCTTTGGTCAGATGGTTTTAGACCCAAGCACCAGGAAACAGCGAGACATTAGTACAGGTTAATCTAGACAGACAGAAGTCAACAAGACACCGTACAGACAGCTAGAGCAACAAATAAGCTTTCTCAGTAAGCCTTGCAGAGCTACAGGACTAGGGTTGGGTACCGAAAGGCGGTGCCAATAGGGCACCGGTGCCGACGTAAACAGTAGTAACGAGACTGAATAAGAACGAAAATTTCGGTGCCTCATTTCGGTGCCTGACTTTACACTCCACTCAACAGCAGGTAACGTTAGCCTAGCTTTAGCTAGCAGCTGGATTAAACAGGGTTAAAATGCTGACAGCTAACGTTAAACAGTGTAAAGTGTGACTGTATTTCACTGTAGAGGATTCCAACACCGGGACGTCCAACAGTGTGCACCTGCCTTTGTCGGAAAAACAACACAGACGGTGCGTTCACTTGAAACAGGCAGCCTCGTGGTGCATTCAAAGTTATTGTAAAATACCCTTTTCCCGTCTGGTGGTTGTTTTTGTCGTTCAACAGCAATTTACTAGTGAACAAATTTTGACCATATGGCCTTAGCAATAAACAAGCCGTTCTTTAATGTCGCCAACTGTTGTTTAGTACCCTTCTTTTTTTCCTTTTTTTTTTTTAACTTTATTAAAAGGTATTGGTTCAGGCACCGTTTTAAAAGCATGGTTTTAGCACCGGTATCGGAACAAACCCAAACGATATCCAGCCCTATACAGGAAGCAGCAAGACATTAGCACAGTTACACATCAACAGGATCCCCATTCAGTCTAAGAAGCCATGCAAGCATCAGACAGTCCCTCCAGAAAAACGCGATTACGCGATATCGCATAACTCAACGCATAATCAGCCAAAGTCTGCATATTTATGCGGGGGCCGCATTTTTTCAAACACGCCGCACTTTCGCTGCATAAATTGCAGATTTCCGCGCAAAATATGCGGGGCTTGCATGATTTCATAATCCCCGCATTTTCGTTGCAAAAAAGTCACACATATCTTAGCAGAAAGTTGAAAAATGTTGCGTTTACTTCACACAAGAGCAGTCATTTTCCCCTGTTGCCATGGGAGCGTTATGAAGTGACGTAATTACGCGACGTGAACATCATGGAAAAGCTGCAAACCCCGCGATGAAGCCGTGACGAAACCACAGTTTTTGCAAGTTCCCGCAATTTTATCGCATAAAATTGTATAAATATCCCGCATATTCCATCGCATTTTTTAAGAAAACGTGCCGCATAATCAAGGAGTTTTGCACGCAACAATCACAAAAAAACTCCTCATTTTTCTGGAAGGACTGGTCAGAACACAGCCAAGCAACACAGAGCCGAGCCATCTTCTTGCACCGTTCAACCATGCAAAGCAGTAACAAGCAGCAATAAAAAGATGAAATGGGCAACATCACTCAAGCCTCAAGTTCAACAAGATCAACTGTTGTAGTGCACTTTCACAATCTTTTGAAAACGACTAATAAATTAAATACAGACAAAAGAAAAACGAACTAAATCGCTTTTCTCGATTACATTGTTTTTGTGATCCTTACAAACGGGAAGAAAAAAATCGAAATTTCGATTAAAAATTGACACACACTCCTAGTCTTTTGTATTTAGTTCAGATTTTTTCCGTGTTAATTGGATAAGGGATGTGATAATTGTGATGCAAACCCTTTAAATAAAGTAAAACTGTATAGTTTTCTCATCTAAGCATAACTGTTTTGTCCTTAAGGGACGTGATCAGGCCCGACGTTATGGAGGAGGTTATAGTTTCGTGTGTCATAAAACATCTGAGCCTGATGGACGCCCTGCAGTCGCTCGTCAACTACCAGTACCGCGAGGATCACGCCGAGGAGTACGACCTGGTCTGTAAGATCATGGTGGAGACCTTCAAGAAGATCAACTCTATGGAGCGTCAGCTGCAGGTGAGCGTCTGTTGCATAGTAAGGGTTTTTGTTTTTGTTTCTGGGATTAATTTTTTTTTATTTTTCATTTTTGAACCCTTGTGTTGTCTTCGGGTCAAATTTGACCCATTTTCTAAATGTCTAATATGGGTTTCTTAGGACTTAGCAAAAATATTTGAACATCGACAACTTCTCAGTCCCTCCCCCCTTTCTGCTGAAGCCCAAAACGGTCTCCTAAGCCCCTCCCCCCACAAGGGAGAATGAATGCGTGTGCATGAGCAGTGATTGACACGCAGTTAGACACCCCCCCTGGCCCTGATTGGTGCATCTGAACAGGGAGCGGTGGATTTTAGTAAATCCCACTCCAGGCTGTAGGTGGAGCCAGAGGAGCTGGATTTATTTTAAAGACCTGCTTCATGTAGTTCTACTGGAACATAGGGTCAGTTTCAGCAAATATGACAGAAAGTTAGTTTTATAAGTCTTACCTACTGCACCTTTAAATTAACCAAAAATAACATGGATGGATGATTCCATACAACGCGCTTCGCAAGTACAACAAAAGATCGGATCTCTAATTTCATTGAATTTGGGGTGTTTTGTAAAAATATTTTAGCATTTGAAAAATACATTGAAACGTTTCGAAACAGTATCCCAACTGAACATTGACATATACCAGTCTGTGATGATCCTTCCTTTAATATTAGTCTAAGTAATTCATCATTTCTGCTTTTTTAACTCAAGGATTAGGTATAACTTCCTTTAAATGAGGTTTATTGACCATGAATATCAAAAATAAGTGTAAAACAGGTAATAAGTTGGTGTTATACATGGTAGTGAAAAGAAGTTTAAAACGGCAACAAAAAAAGCGCCAAAAACATTGAAAAAAGGGACAAAAATGTCACTTGGCCCGGGAGGACGACAAGTGCATGGTCCGATGGAAGACAGCACAAGGGTTAACAAAATACAAAACACACAACTTTAAACACCCCCACACACAAACTAATATGCTTTGAATTATGTCTGCTTGCTTTTAGTCGAAGGATAATTGTGCACATTTGTTATTTTGTTTCTTTTTATTTAGGAAAGTTCTATCTACGGTAGTTTACTTTGTAAGTACTTCCTGTTTGCAATGAGATTAATGGGGAACTGCTTTTGTATGTTGTTGTTGCAAAGTTATATTTATTTGCAGCAAATAAAATGTATATGAATTATGTCTGCTTGCTATTAGTCCAAGGCGCACTACACACATTTGTATAGTTTAATAAAGTACTTCCTGTGAGCTACAGGGAATGAGATTAATGAGGATTTGCTTTTGTATGGCGTTGTTGCAAAGCTATATTTATTTTCAGCAAGGAAGGAAGGGAATGTTTACACCATCTTATAACATCTCTAATGATCAGGACGCTGCTGATATCACAACAAATTTCAGAGATATTTGCATCCTGGGCTGTATATTAAACCACCAGTAGCGCCGGCAGGATTTTATTTCATAATAAGCACAAGAAACATGTTTACTCAACCATCATTGCAGCTTCTATACAGTTGCTTATATTTGCAAAAGGCCAAATACACCATAGAATAATGTAGTCCTATCTGTAGTGAGTTTCAACAAAACTAATATATCTAAATAAGCAGCTGAGGGACAGCTGAACTTGTTTTGGTTGCATTTTCTGCGCTGAAAATGTCCAGTGCACTGTAACATTTTGGATTCAGCAGTTCCATTTATTCACAGTTACATACACATGCTCTCTGTAATATTCCACTTACGAGGCAGAGACGAGAGTAAAGTTCTCGCATTAACCGGTTATTTAAAGCACTCAAAACAGTGCAGAGAGAACAGATGTGTCACAGTGTCTCACAGAAAACAGTGTCCCACTCAACAGCCCACCGGTAACTACGACAAAAGAGATTACGTTACTGATGGGCCAGACCGTCTGCTCGACCAAACAGCACATGCACACTGACCACGCATCTGCCATGCATTCACATGATGGGCAGAGAGGTGGGAAATGATAGACTGGCTCCGCTAATCCAGAACTCCCAACTGTATGATTAGAAATAGACAGCTGTCAAGCTCGCCGTCCGTCACTCGCATCCCCGTGGTCAAACTAGCCGCCGCTGAAGTTGGAGACAGACACCGGCCGAGCAGAGCGAAGTCTCGGTGAGCAGAGCAGACGTAGTAAGGTCGCTCGCGAAACGGTGTCTGATTATTGAAATGAAATCAGGTTTGACTATGGAAATGGAAGTAATATGCACTAGTCCAGAACACAGGACTTTCTTCCTGTATTTAAGTTCTTGCTCCCGCCCCCCAGACACAGCCGACCAATAAGCGGGGTAAACGTTCTTGCGTGATTTGTAGTGACGCATTTTGGTACGCTTGGATTTTTCCAGGTGTGAAATGAAAGCGAAACAAGGGGAAACTGCTCAAAGTTTAAACACTCGTCAATTGATTCGGACCAAAGCAAACTAACTATAGCTTAGCCTAGAAATCTAGACCACCCTAGCAGCAGCAAAATGTAATTTGCAGCCAGGGTCGTCTAGCAACTCTCCGTTGGCTTGCGAGCTGGAAAAACCAAACTCTGGTCAGGCCAATCACATCGTGTATAGAGTCGGTGGGCGGGCTTATGGCTGCTGCTGCTGGTGAACAGCGGTCTTTCGAATCGGCTTTAGCCATGACTCTGGAAGAACAAAGAGGAGTTTTGCCGACCGGATACAGCAAAAGTTTAACCTATCAACTAGCTCTACTACCTTCTTCGTTGCTCTGGTTGGTTGGAGCTCTGTCCTATTGCGTGCAGAGGGAATTTGAAAGACAACCGATTATCTCGCCCCTCGGATTGAGCCCCAGACCCAACATCTTGATGTGGGTCTGGCTTGTCAGGCTAACTATAGGTGTGAAAACGCCTTAAAGTTCGGTTCACTTTAGGTGAGAGCGCGATCCGACAGGAAGTGAACCAAAAACAGAGCATTTACTAGCCTGCAATTTCAACCTTGCGCACAATTTACGGACTTATATATGATTTAAGGGGTGATAACTTTCAAATCCATCAATTATGACCATACATCGCTCGTCATCTGTGTGACAACACATCATCATCTCTCTCTCTCTCTCTCGCCTTCATTCTCTGTCTGTCAGCTGCTCATATTGTTCGCCTTCTTCTAAAATATTAAGAATACCAAAGCAAAACCAAAAGACCCAAGACATCATAAATGTGGTGTTACTCATTTATTTCTGGCACACACTCACATATATTGTCCAACAGACCAGCGACCGTTTTGTTGACCATGTTTGGTGCGTTTCACAAAGTGCGGTTTGAACGCTAACATGCAACAATGCTGCAACTTCACCCTCGAATCGTACCGACTCTACCGGACTACAGGTGTGAAAACGCCCTTATAGTCAAACCATCAGAATAGGTTATCACTTAAAATAAGGTTGAGGCTGAACAGATCTGAGCTTAGATTAGAAAAAGAGTCTTACTCTGTGTCTAATTATCCCTGGGTTGCTTTCAGAGTGTTGCAGAACTGGAGCAGAAGTGGCAGAATGAGGTGGACGAGGCCCAGCAGGGAAAGCTGGAGAACAACACTCCTTTCTTTCACGACTACCACTTCTTTGAGGTACCCCGCTCCACACACACGATTAACATTTTCCTCTAGAGCAGGGGTGTCAAACTCATTTTCACTTAGGGCCAGACCGGAAAAGTAGGGTGACCAGACGTCCCGGTTTGACCGGGACAGTCCCGATTTTGAGTTTCGTGTCCCGAGTCCCGACAAAAGCCTCTCGGGACGCTAACATGTCCCGGTTTACACCAACGACTATGACTTTGTCCCGGTTGTCAGCGTGGTCTTATTATAGCCCGATCATTAACTAAACCCATGTAGAAAGACTAATAAAACGTCCAGATAACGTGTGTGTGTGTGTGTGTGTGTGTGTGTGCGCGCTTGTTTTACTATATTCGTGGGGTCCAAAAACTGGGGAGTCCAGTATATTTGTGGGGTCCTGACAGCTTTGTGGGGCCAAAATGCTGGACCCCACAAGTTTAAAGGTCTGTTTGAGGGTTAAGACTTGGTTTTAGGGTTAGAATTAGGTTATGGTTAGGGTGAGGGTAAGGGTTAAGGTTAGGCATTTAGTTGGGATGGTTAAGGTTAGGGTAAGGGGCTAGGGAATGCATTATGTCAATGACGGGTCCCCACAAAGATAGTGAAACAAACGTGTGTGTGTGTGTGTGTGTGTGTGTTTGTGTGTGTGTCAATCGTAGCGGTCTGTGTCTGCAGAATCTGTGCAGCCGACGTTACAATGTATGTTTGTAAACATTGTTGCAATGCCTCTTCTTATCTTTCTCGTTTTAAGCGCGGTGAAGGTGGCTGGACGTTTGATATTCAGTTGATCATTAAATTTTAACTTCCCCTTCGTCCGAGATCAAAAGAAAGTTGACATTATTACACAGTATCAAGAGAAAACTACAATTATTATCGCTAGAGATTTGTATCTCAAAGCACTTCATCATCTGTTCTGTCGCTAGGTTCTGTGTAGGGGACCGTCGACAAATTACCGTTTTGGTAGATCGGCAATGACAGTAGGGATGCAACATGTTGGCTATTTTTTGAAAACCTATTCACTAATCATTCGTTTTCATGATGATTGCATTACTTCCCAATACGTACAGTTAAGTTATTATTATTTCTGGAAAATATGAAATAAAAATCCAATTCTCTCATTCTGATTGCTGTTGTAGGCTACTTCCCAATCACTCACTGCTACTTCCTACAGGTCACGGTTTCCTGAAAAGACAATTTATATGAAGCAGGACTCAATTTTCTCTGAAAGATATGACCTGGGCTGGCACATGTTCACGTTAAAAAGCACTACGGTCACGCGCAAAGTGTCCTGGTTTTAGTTCCGGGAAATCTGGTCACCCTATGGAAAAGGAAAATCACATCTAAGGCCAGACGTGTATTGTTTATTGACATGCTGTTAGAGAAAAAATGTAAATATCTTTGACTGTATTACTGCATGTCGCTTTTTTGACATTTGTCAAATTTGTCGTCATTTTTGTTGCTTTCTCCGACACTTGGCACCTTTTTTTTTAATACTTTTTTTGCAGTTTTGTTGACGTAAAGCCCTACTTAAAGGACAATTCCGGCACAAAATGAACCTAGGGGTTAATAACATATGTGTACCGAGTCGACCGTTCTCTGGGACATGTTTTCATGCTAATCCAATGTGTCTCTAGCTTAAAACAAGCGATTAGCTGATTAGCTTCTTACATTAGCTTTCGGGGCAGAGGGTAAATCTCTATTTCTACACCACTAACAAGGCTCAAAATATCTCCACACTTCAACGGTAATCAGCGGTTTGCGCTAGCTTATTTCAAGCTAGAGACACATTGGATTAGCATGAAAACATATCCCAGAGAACGGTCGACTCGGTACACATATGTTATTAACCCCTAGGTTCATTTTGTGCCGGAACTGTCCTTTAAGTCAGCAAAAAAGTGCCTTATCCATCATAGTTTAGCAAATCAAGCAAAACAATGATTACATTTTTAAAAGCAGGCTCCAACACAGCCGACTCACAGCAACCGGTTTCACAGCCTGAACATGTAAACTCTCTGCTTCTGGGGAAATTCTGAGTCTCAAAGTCGACAAATCTGAGAAATTATACTTTGAGTGTATCGTAATTGCAGTTAGAAAAACAGTTTTCTGTCTTTTTGGGTTTGGAGCACAGCTAGATTAAATTTATTGTGAACCTAAATTGATATGCCGGCCGGATAAAAACCTGCAAGGGCCGGGTTCGGCCCGCGGGCCTTGAGTTTGACATGTGCTCTAGAGCACTGGTTCTCAAACTTTTTTCAACAATGTACCCCATTTGAAGTGTGTTTTTAAGCCAAGTACCCCCTGACCAGCGATAGATTTACCAAACAGCAGCCGTGTAACTGAAAAGCATTTAAATGATGACAAAAGGCAACAAAAACTTTAAAAACAAACGTAAAAATTTGGAAAAAGTCAGTAGAAAGAAGGAAGTAAGGCAAGAATAGGTGGAAAATAGTATCAAAAACGTAGAAAACATCGACAAAAACAAAATAACTGAAGTTCAGCTGGATGGAATGAAAAATCTTTCTGTAGAAAGAAGGAAGACAAACTTCGAAAAAAAGTGACAAAAACCTTGACAAAGTTGGAGAAAAAAAAAGACCGTAGAAAAAAGGAAGGAAAGAAGGTCGAAAATAGTGACAAAAAGTGACAAACACTATTAAAAAGTGACAAACTTCAAAAACAGTGACAAAGAAAAAGAAAAAAGTGCTCCCGTACCCCCTGCAGTCCTCCAAAGTACCCCTTGGGGCACACGTACCCCCATTTGAGAAACACTGCTCTACAGAGTATACCATTACCACTACTGATTGCTTTGATATTCATAATTGATTGTTCTCTTTTTGTACCAGAACAAGATTAAGGAGCTGGAGCTACTTTGCTCCCTGAAGGAGGTCCCACTCGATTTCAGCGATCTGGAAAACGTTGTCCTTGCATTGAGGCGAGTATTTTAAAAACGATTCGAGCACTCTGAGCATGTTTTATGGGTCCGTTCGTGCTGTAACCTTATGTCTCTGCACCTACAGGGAGAAGTTCTTTCAGGAGGTAAACACCACGCACCTCAGAAGTAGCACCTCGCTGGCCAAAACTAAAGCCCTGGTGAAGAGTCTGATGAACCGCACTGAGCTGCTGCTCCACGTTACCATCGCTCCACATTACAGAAGCCTAACCACCACGCCTGCTGGCACACCAGGGGCAGGTACACAACATCTTTTATATGTGTCCTCAGATTAGGGCTGGCTATTGAACTTCAATACTCTTCAGGCACCAACAATTTGCCTCCAAAGTATCGAGTATCAAAAAATGCCTTGTCATTCAATAGATAGATAGGTGGTTGTTATTTTCGATCGATTTAAACAGGGTCGTGTAAACGACCTCCTGTGTCCGATCTCTGAGGGTTAATGCATTTTTGGAAATACACCGTATCAAAGCCTTTTCTCTGGGAATAAATATTTTCATCTGACAGTGTTTATTAGCCTAGAAATCTAGACGCACGCTAGCGGCAGCAAATTTAATTTTTACAGCCAGGGGGTCTAGGCACTCTCCGTTGGCTTGCGGGCTGGAAAAAAAACAAACTGGTCAGGCCAATCACATCGTGTATAGAGTCAGTGGGCGGGGCTTATGGCTGCTGCTGGGAACAGCGGTCTTCTGGAAGACTTGGAGTTCAGCTTTTCTTTGAGAAAAGAACAAAGAACGGCTCTGAAGTCATTCTTAAAAAAGGAAGATGTGTTCAGAGTTTTGCCGACCGGATCAGTGTTAATTTTGTTGACGAAGACTATGACGAAAAATATTCATCAACGAACCTTTTTCACGGACGAAAACTAAATAAAAAGTCAGATATGATGACGAAGACTGTGACGAAATATAACAGACACTTTAGTCAACAAATAAAAATGAGACGAAAATGTTAGGGAGGGACGAATGGAGAAGAGATCCAATCAGAGCCACTCTTTTTTTGTGGGACGAGTTGGGAAGAGATCCAATCAGAGCGAATCTTTGAGGGTAGGTTGATTTTATACGGAAGCAGCAGAGCCATTTTAAAAAGCCGCGGCAAATGCAGACGCAACAGCTAAACAAACGCAGCAGCAGTTACACAGGAGGACGAGTTTGCAGAACTCTGCACAGTTTCGAGGACGTTTTCACAACAGTAAGGTTGTTTACATTATACTTAGTTGTGTTTAGTTGCACAGTCTTCGTTACACAGCTTTGGCTGATTTCAGTTGACTTCGCTCGTTAGCAACGCGCTAATGTTCTGCAGTGCATCCGGTCCGAGGGCAATGACATGTCTGATGAACAACAGAAATGTCAGAGCTAGGTCTAGGACCAACCGGTAAATCTGTGTCTGTATTGCATATCCATACCTTAATACCATTCCATAACAGACTGATGGATACTTCCAATGACCAAAAATTCTGGAGAAACATTTAGTCAACTAAATCCACTGTAGATTTAGTCGACTAAAATCTGCTAATATTTGGTCTACTAAAACTAGACTAAGACTAAAAGACTTCAGATGACTAAAATAAGACTAAAACTAAATGGTGTGTTATTCAAAAGACTAAGACTAAATCAGAATTTGCTGTCAAAATTAACACTGGACCAGATACAGCAAAAGTTTAATCTATCAACTAGCGTTGCTCTGGTTGGTTGTAGCGCTATCCTATTACGTGCAGAGGGAATTTGAAAGACAACCGTTTATCCCGCCCCTCGGATTGAGCCCAGCCAATGCTGAGTTCCCAGACCCAACATCAGGATGTGGGTCTGGCTTGTCAGGCTAAGTGTTTGTCAGTTTTCAAGCAATTCCTGCGAGATTAGTTGTCACTTTAGTTACTCCAAGACATCAGTCATGGGAGATAAAATGGCAGAGAGTTTGATTCTTATCTAATTCTTCTGATTTGTTGTTTGTTCCAGCCTCTAAGTCCGTGTCAGATGCCAAGACGGTGATCCCCATGGTGAAGCAGCCAGTCTTTCTCCGCAGCATGTCGGCACCCTCTGACCTGGAGATGATTGCTAACCAGGACTTGGAGTTTACACACGCACCCCAAAGGTATTTGTCTACAATTTTTGTTGTGTGTTTGATATAATTAAAGGTGCAGTATGTAAGACTTATTAAACTAACTTTCTGTCATATTTGCTGAAACTGACCCTATGTTCCAGTAGAACTACAGGAAGCAGGTCATTTAAAATAAATCCAGCTCCTCTGGCTCCACCTACAGCCTGGAGTGGGATTTGCAAAAATCCACCGCTCCCTGTTCAGATGCACCAATCAGGGCCAGGGGGGGTGTCTAACTGTTCAGATGCACCAATCAGGGCCAGGGGGGGTGTCTAACTGCGTGTCAATCACTGCTCATACACATGCATTCATTCTCCCTTGTGGGGGGAGGGGCTTAGGAGACCGTTTTGGGCTTTAGCAGAAAGGGGGGAGGGACTGAGAAGTTGTCAATGTTAAAAATGTTTGGCTAAGTCCTGGATCTTCACAATCCTACCTACAGCACCTTTAATGTTTGAGAAGCATGTAAGTGAACTGAGGATGAATTAATTCCTTTTACTTGTTAACTTTAAGGAGGCGACACCACCCGACTAGTCACCGCAGCAGCTCATTCACTCTGCTGCAGTCTCTGACCATCGAGGACAGCCGGGACAAACCGACGTACAGCGTGCTGCTGGGACAGCTCTTCGCCTTCATCGGAACGACCCCTGATCAGGCTGTAAGCATTCATCACTCTAGGGGTCCTATTTTAATGATCTAAGCGCACGGCGTGAAGCACCTGGCGCAGGTGTGTTTAGGGCGTGTCCAAATCCACTTTTGCTAGTTTAACGGCGGAAAAAAGGGTCCGTGTGCCGGGTGCATGGTTCTAAAGGGTTGTACTTAGTGTCTTCATTAATCAGAGGTGTGTTTTGGGCATAACATGCAATCAACCAATCAGAGATCATCTCCCATTCCCTTTAAAAGCCAGGCGTGTTTGGACCTTGGAGCATTGCTGTTATGATGGAGGATTTGCACCGTAATATTTTTATTTGTAATCTTCTGCATGTGTGTGTGCTGCTGTGTGTCCCTGTGTGTGTAACAAGCATCGTGTGCACGCACTGTGCACGAGCCTAGGAGCATTTTACTAATGCTCTGTTAAAATAACAATGAAATGCTGCGTTATTGACTTTAGACCAGGTTTTTGTTGGTCAATGGAGCGATCACTTCCCGCTGCCTCAAGATAGCAATACTCCCAGAATGCACCTGAACACACCTCCCTGTTAGACCAGCACGCCCAGAATGCACCTGAACACACCTCCCTGTAAGACCAGCACGCCCAGAATGCACCTGAACACACCTCCCTGTTAGACCAGCACGCCCAGAATGCACCTGAACACACCTCCCTGTAAGACCAGCACGCCCAGAATGCACCTGAACACACCTCCCTGTAAGACCAGCACGCCCATGGGCCACAGATGGGTTTACTATTTAAACGACGTGGGCGCAGGACAGGAAACTGACAACTGCGTCGGTCTTAAACTAGCAAAGACACTTTCCTCGGGCTTTGCGCTGCGCCAGGTGCAAGATAGGGCCCTAGAGCTGCAAAGGTTAATCGATTAGTTGTCAACTACTGAATTAATTGCCAACTAATTTGATAATAGATTAATCAGTTTGTTAAAGTATTCTGATTGCAGCTTGTCAAATGTGAATATTTTCTAGTTTCTTCTCTCCTCTGTGACAGTAAAATTGAATATCTTTGAGTTGGGCTTTTTGGGAAACAATGATCCACATTTTTCACTATTTTCTGACATTTTAGAGACCAAACAACTAATCCATTCATCCAGAAAAGAATTGACGGAATATTCAACAGTCGCAGCCCTATATCGCTCCTTTATTGACTTGTTTGTTATAGCTGAATTAGAATCAGAAGGTGAATTCTGGTCTGCCATTGAGATCTTTTAATGCCGGTTATTTCTGTAGGTGTCCAGCAGCAGTTTCCTGTCTGCTGCGCAGACACGTTGGAGACGCGGCAGCACGCGGAAGCAGGCGCTTGTTCATATGAGGGAGCTGCTCACGGCCGCTGTCAGAGTCGGAGGCGTCACCCACCTGGTGGGGCCTGTCACTATGGTACTGCAGGGTGGCCCAAGGTAAGGAAGGGGGGCTATAAACACTAGTAACGATCCCACCCTACTCTACACACACTCTCATTTTATTTATATACCCCATAGGGCTGGGTAAAATAATCAATTCTCCGACCTGCGTCCCTTTGCTGCATGTTATTCCCCCCTTTCTCTCTCCTTTCATCTATTCAGCTGTCTTGTCAATAAAGGCCTTTTTGGGGGTCAGTTCTTAATATAAACATTAACCTGGTGCATAAGGAAAAATATTTGAGGTTTTTTTTCTTGCTTGTCCAATTTACAACCTGATTGATATCGAATTGGAAATGTAGTTGAAATGGCACCTTTTGAATCGGTTAGGGGAATTATTGGCAATACCCAGCCTTTATACTTGAGATTAGTCATCATACTACAATACGATATTAAAAAACATGTACTGGCACAGTAAAACAATGTTTGAATGTGCATGGGTTCCTCTGTACAGCTGTGTTTGTGTGCCGTCTGTGCAGGATCGAGGAGCTGACCTGTGGTGGGATGGTGGAGCAGGTGCAGGAGGCCTTTGGGGAGACCATGACGTCTGTAGTGTCACTATGTGCTCGCTACCCCATAGCCTGTGCCAACAGTATCGGCTTGCTTTGCACAATCCCCTACACCAGGCAAGAGAATTCACCTCTCACGTTCTCCCCTTTGATCGGTCTCCGTATCACTAAATCCTCAGACTCCCTACTGTGGTGGAATTTCCAGAAACACCATGTTGTGGAATGATGAGACTAAGAGAAAACTTAGACATCATCAGGTCATTCATAGGTCAGGGGACGAGAATATTCAGCCAGTCTCTGATATCCAAACCTGTTCATGTATAATTATGTTTGTCTCTACAAATTCAGGGAGTCTACGTAGGCAGCTGCATGATAAGGGAATCTTTTGTTTCAGGACTGTCTCCTTTTGGAGGTCGGTGGGCCAGCCACACTTTAGCATACTTCCCAGAGAGAGAGAGGCTGAACTAGGCTTTAGCATCTGTGTTTTAGGCGCCTGCGATATCTTTGTTTACATTGAAGGTTCAGCTAAACGTAACGCCTCCAGCATGAGTTTAAATACACCTTCAGGAAGACAGGAACTTCAGAGAGTTGGGGCGGCACGACACGTAACACATTGTGGTTAAACTGTCCTGCCTGCTTAATTGTCTCCTCAATTGAGTGTTCATTAAATGCTTCTGTGTAATTCGTCAAGGTCTCCTGAACCTTCTTCACGTATGTGAAATGAGTTTTGCCGCTCCTGAAATTTTCCTTAACACTTACCTTTATTTGTTGTCCGTGTTGTGGTAGGAGTGAGGAGCAGTGCCTGGTTCGGAGCGGTCTGGTCCAGCTCATGGACAGCCTGTGTAGTTTAAGTGGTCAGAGGGAATGCAGCTCAAACGAGAAGCAGACCAAAAAGCAGAAGGTGGCCACCATGGCTTGGGCTGCTTTCCAGGTGCTGGCTAACCGCTGCATCGAGTGGGAGAAGGTGGAAGGTGAGTTATGTGTGAGCAGCCATCAAGTTCAGAAGTTCATCAAGAAAAGGCACTCATAAACTTCAAGAACTTCCCTTAAACATAACTACTTGTATATTTATTTCAACATAAACATGTATTTTGAGATACATACCTGCAAATTACAAAATAAACTAATAAAAGAATGTCCGATGTAATGTAAAACTTGATTTACACAACGTAGTCCTCTCTCACTAAAGCTTGCAGGAGGAAGGACATGACGCGGATTACACCGCGGTCACGTATCTGGTTTGTGAATTGTTCATAAACAACCGAGCCGTTCTTTGAATTTGTTTTGATTTTGGCGTCGGCTCTTACCGTCAGATATTCCAAATGTCATCGTCCCTCCAGTTAGACATTTTCGTGGCCGTCTTCGTGGCTTCTTCTTCTCCACCGTCATTGTTTGTTTACTTCCGATAGCAGAGAGAAATGTCATCAACACGCTCACTTACTCGCTGTGAGTTTTTTGAAATTCAAATATAAATTGAATTTTAGAATACTCATTGACCGCCCTAGTTAGTGTTATGTATTAATGATTTAATCATTCTTTTTCTCTTTTAAAGGTGGATCTACAGATGCAGTGCATTCTGGTCTGGCTCGGCAGGTGTCCAGCCTGCTGACCAATCACCTGGCCAGAGCTACGGAGTGCTGTGGGAATCAGGCCGCCGGCAACGATGCTTTACAGGATGTGCTCAGTCTGCTCAATGACCTGTCCAGGTAAAAGTTTACGTCACGTATGAGTGTTTTTCCTAACTTTGAGAAAGACTAAGGTGTGCATATTTGGCGGGGGGTTTAGGCGTCCTTCATCAAGAAAATCATTTTTTGTTAAATTATAAAAAAGCAATACATTTTGTGTCTCTTAGTGGGATTTTTCTCTTTGTTGGTTTTTGCGTCTCTTTGTAGTCGTGTTGTGGCTCTTTTTGGTAGTTTTGCGTCTCTTTTTCACATCCTTTTGGATCGTTATTATCACCATATCTGTGTCTAAAACGTTGGAAAAGCTGGAACACATGATAAATAACTCAAAAAGCTCAAAGACAGAAGTTGCCCTAGAGGTCCAACTACAATCATTAGATCGGAAAAAAGTTTTTTAGTTACATTCATTCGGCTTAGGTGGTGCCCAAAACGGCTTGGATGCTACACCTAATAGCAGTGACGCACCGAGCCGATAATCGGCCGTTGGACAGTCTGGCGAGGTCGGTGACTCGAGTCTGTTCGGTGTGTTCCGTGCCGTCGTCCTTTAGAGGAGCCGTCTGCCTTCATTTTGGCCGACCTGACATGTTGCGTCGGAGGGCGGGCAGTCGGACTCAATGACCCATCTGATTGGTGGAGAGCTAACCCGGAAATGAAGAGTGGGATGAGCGTGACTAGAGTCTCTCAAAATCTGACAAAAATCTTTCAAACTGACCTTTGTTGATCTGAAATGAAGACAGATTCAGCAACTGCACGGCCTATTTCTCTCTTAAAATGTTTAAACACGTTTCGGTGAACTATTTTAGTTCAATATGAGATCGAATTCTGAACAAGCCGCCATGACAGCCTGGCTTTGAATTTCTGGAGAAACCAGACCCACGTGATGCGTTCGTCCAATCAGCTGCCAGTTTTCATTTTTTGGGCGACAATACAGATTAGCGCCGCCTGCTGTTATGGAGACGTATTACACGCTCAAGTTGCCGTCACTTCAGTGTGTTCTGAGGCACTTTTTGGACCTCGGGGCGACTGATCAGTCCAACTGCCTTATCTGCCGACGGTCGGCTGTCGGGTTAGTGTGTCAGGGGCTTAAGCCTTATATTGTAGGGAAAACCTTGTGTATGATGTTTCTTTGCATCATGCATGTCAAGATATCATCATGTATGTGTATTCATACGCTGTTTGTATGTGTTCCTGTGTTTGCATTCCAGGAGCCACATAGGGAAAGCTATCCTGAGCCAGCCGGCTTGTGTTTCTAAGCTCTTGTCTCTGCTGCTTGACCAGAGACCTTCTCCAAAGCTGGTACTTATCATCCTGCAGCTCTGCCGAGCCGCCCTGCCTCTCATGAGTGTGGAGGACTGTGGTAACGTGGCCCTGCCCTCGTGGAGCTACTCTATCAACACGCTAGATGCCGAGCAACAAGATGCTAGTGACCCTGCCTCACGTATTGCTGCCTTGCTGCTAGCCAAGCTGGCAGACTATGTAGTACCAGGTTGGTCTCTCTTATCCAGGAGTACTTAAAGGGTAACTTAGTTTTTTTTTTTTCAACCTGGACCCTATTTTCCTGTGTTTTTGTGTCCATGTGAGTGATGGGAACAGTCTTTGAAATTGGTCCAATATTTAGCGAGACGGTGTTGAACCAAGCTGCAATGTAACGTAATGGTTGATAGCACACCGTCAGTTTGCGTCCACTAAAAGTGCAGACACCATTTAAATAATTTGTACTTTTATAGTGCCAGCATCTTTTCAAATCTCCATCGCCAAACTCATTAACTCCATTTAAATAAACTTTTATCATCGTAAAACACACTTTATTTAAAAAAATATATATAAATCAATTAATCAAAAGCCGTCTTGGTTCATCTTTCCACTGTTCCAACAATCACCACTCTGGTTTGGTTGAAATAAACCCTTAATTCACCCATTTACATGTGGAAATATGCTGGCTCTATACACGCTAAAAGCACTGATTATTTACATGGAGTCTGGTGGAGTTTGGTGATGGTGATTCCTGGGCTGTTTGATGTTAAACTAAAAGGATGTTACTCTTTAACTAAAAGGTCTATCTCTGTAGGGATCCTTTCATAATGTTGTCAGACACTTAGAATAATAATCTGAGTCTGTCAGCGGCAACAACAGAACTTTTAGTGGACGCAGACTGACGCTGAACATCTGTCCTGTAGGGTTACATTACAGCTCGGTTCACGGCTGCCGGTTACAGCATTGTTACTCAGTACTGGACAAATTTCAAAGCTTTTTGTCCACATTGGTCATTTAGACACCAATGCAATAGAGTCCAGGTTGAAAAAAAGGGGGTGGCCCCTGCAAACAAAAGCTTTTTAATTAAAAATTGAAATGCCAAAAACATGATAAACTGGATAAGTTACTTTCCCCTGCTAATTATTAATATTTACAATATTTCCGCTCTACCAGGGTGTCAAACGCTGCTCTCCCCCAGCTCCTCTGAGCCAGACACTAGTCTGTCCCGCACCAGTTCCAAAGGAGCTCTGAAGTCTGAGGATGTTGGCGAGGAGGGAGAGGCGGTCGACGGAAAGCTGTCAATCTTCATCCACAAGAGAGAGGACCAGTCGTCTCATGAAGTTCTGCAACCGCTTCTCAGGTAAGGTCGCCCCTAATAGCTTTGTTCTTATTTCACATGAGCAAGCTTAGTCTCGGTCTCTTTGACATGAACGTTCTTCCATCCACTCCGAAATGCAGCAGCTCAGAGGGACGTCCCTTTCGGCTTGGCACTGGTGCAAACATGGAGAAGGTGGTAAAGATGGACAGAGACATGACAAAGGTCAGAGTTTTACTATACCTATGTTATATATTTTGTTATGTTGTCTACTTCCTACTTCCCACTATCCCAAAACGTTTCCAACAATATTCAAACTGTTATTTTTAGCATGCTAGCTCGTTCTCAATGGCAAAACACAGCTACAACACACACAAATTCACCCTAATCTACAAAATAAATTGTATAGAACTACTTCCATATCCCTGTTCTGCAGGTATTCACGCAAAGTTTGAAGTGCGCCCTCGTTTAGAAGAAGTCTCCCGGCTAATCCTGCCTTGTACTACTGAAGTTGCAGAAACAGCTAGCTAGCTCATGTAGTCCTTACCTAGCTACTGATCATGTGATCTTACCTAGCTACTGAGCATGTGGTCTTGCCTAGCTACTGAGCATGTGATCTTGCCTAGCTACTGATCATGTGATCTTACCTAGCTACTGAGCATGTGATCTTACCTAGCTACTGAGCATGTGGTCTTGCCTAGCTACTGATCATGTGATCTTACCTAGCTACTGAGCATGTGGTCTTGCCTAGCTACTGAGCATGTGATGTTACCTAGCTACTGAGCATGTGATCTTACCTAGCTACTGAGCATGTGATCTTACCTAGCTACTGATCATGTGATCTTACCTAGCTACTGAGCATGTGCGACTGCCAACAAAGATGTTCCAGCAGAGAGAGGTCTCACTCTGTAGCTAAAACAGAGACCTGAACACAGGGTGAAAAGAGGAGCTGCAGCAATGTGCAGTACAACAAAAATATGGTGTTTTTTGAAAATTAAACCATGTAAACCTATTCTGATACAACCTCAAAATACAATTATGAACCTGAAAATGAGCAGAATATGAGCACTTTAATGACACGGGATGTTTCATTTAGTCGCCCGTGAGTGGCGTCATAAAACCTTTGACCCCTTTAGTTACTCTAACTTCCGTCAAAACACGGAAACCCAGATGATACGTTTGAGAGTAATTGTAAATCATACAATGTCACAGAAAGAATAATACTCAGTAACCGTAATACTATCCCACCCTGTTTTTTCTGCCTCACTCTCCGCCGCTAAGGGACTTAAAGGTCCAGTGTGTAACGTGTTTAGTTGTTCATTATCAAAATCTGTGTTGCCCGTTCACAAACTTGTCCTTTTTCATGAATATTTACCACCACCATCAATTCCAAGTATTCCTATTGGCTTGAAATTTGACATTGGCGTTTGCATGAACTGGGGTAGACGCTCCATATTCATGCTCCATCTTGAAATACGTTAGCTGGTAAGAGACATACAGGACATACTGCTCCACCTTTCACGTTTTCTCTGTCACATGATAAACTCACAGCTGCTGCTAATGCTGCTAACGGGTATCGTAGGTTCCCTAACCCCAGGATATTGAAAAGTAGAGATGTATCGGTATCGGCTCTGATACTGCCTAAAACGCTGGTATCGGTATCGGGAAGTACTGGAGTTAATGCACCGATCTGATACCACGTAATAAAGCCCTAAAGAAAATCTACGTTAAAATAGTTTATTTATGATCTTTTTTATCTTTTATAACTGACTGTCAAACTGGATAATAAAAGAAAGTTCTGGGGCGTTCATTGTTTGTTTGTTCATGTTTCACAAAGAGTTTAACCTGAGCCAGACCGACAACAAAGATAGAAATAATATCACATCCATACAGAGATAGTAGTATACAGCTGTTATACATCATATCATCATACAGAGATAGTAGTATACAGCTGTTATACATCATATCATCTATACAGAGATAGTAGTATACAGCTGTTATATATCATATCATCCATACAGAGATAGTAGTATACAGCTGTTATACATCATATCATCATACAGAGATAGTAGTATACAGCTGTTATACATCATATCATCTATACAGAGATAGTAGTATACAGCTGTTATATATCATATCATCCATACAGAGATAGTAGTATACAGCTGTTATACATCATATCATCCATACAGAGATAGTAGTATACAGCTGTTATACATCATATCATACAGAGATAGTAGTATACAGCTGTTATACATCATATCATCATACAGAGATAGTAGTATACAGCTGTTATACATCATATCATCATACAGAGATAGTAGTATACAGCTGTTATACATCATATCATCCATACAGAGATAGTAGTATACAGCTGTTATACATCATATCATCATACAGAGATAGTAGTATACAGCTGTTATATATCATATCATCCATACAGAGATAGTAGTATACAGCTGTTATACATCATATCATCCATACAGGGATAGTAGTATACAGCTGTTATATATCATATCATCCATACAGAGATAGTAGTATACAGTTGTTAGAACATAGCAAAATATATGACACACTGGTATCGGATCGGTACTCCGTATCGGCCGATAAGCAAGTTCAGGTATCAGAATCGGTATCGGGAAGCAAAAAATGGTATCGGACCATCTCTATTGAAAAGAGCAAGAGACCGGCTTTTTGAAGCGTGAAGGCTACCGTAGCTGTAATACGTACTTTGAACTGTGTGGTGCGGGAGAGTTGATTGCGATATATGATCTCAACGCTAGATGGGAGGAATTCCTACACACTGGACCTTTAAATCGGGATGAGAGCGGACAACAGCCCCGGGGACACGACACATCCACAGTTAGCCAGCAGCCAGCCAATATTATTAACTTACAGCAATCGAAATCCAGCCAGCACAAACTCCAGCGCTGGGTGGTAACTATGCTTAAGGCAGTAACAGAAAGTTTTAATGATCCGTCGGGGAAACCGACCATATCGCAATATCGCAATTATGTGGGCAAACTGCAGTTATTTTATCAGAATGACATGAATAAACGTTAACTAAACATTACTGTACATAACGTGGATAAAACTGTAATGGATAAACTCATCCGTGAACAAATATATTTTAATGGCAATTGTGTTAAACAACGAAAACTACAACTCCCATAACCCCGCACCACTTCACGACGTCATAAAAAGTTTGTGTTTCCATCCATTGTTTTGATTCAGAGACCCCTAGCAGCAAAAAATTACTTATAGTACGTTATAAAATAAAAAGCATTACCCAGAATAGAGAGCCGAAGTCCCGCCCCTTCCGGTGGACGTCATAGGACCTTAATTCGGAAAAAATATGAACGGTAGTGAACGGGGAGAGGCGAGTTATTTTTTGATCCCATTTGAATTGAGCCATGGATTACAAATATGATGTTCGTCAATTTAAAAAAACAAAAAAATTTCAGCTGAAGAAAGTCTGTTATCCGTAGGTTTGTCATATGACCACTTAGTTTAGTGTGAAACCGCTCAGTGAACTACATCTCTCGTCTCGCACAATTGACGTCACCTAGCTTGATGCTAAACTTGCTCCCTAGCTAGCTAGCTAGCTTAGCTCTGTTCCACAACACATGTAACGTTATCGTACCTGATGTGTTTTATCCAGTGAAGTGTTTTCAGCAGATAAGCAAGAACAAGCAAGATCCTGTGCTCATTTGAGTAACGTTACACCCCGGTACGATACACACAGACATCGTAGCTTCAGAGAGACGTCATCCATGAGACTTTGAAGGATGAAGTCTTTCTAATTACGTATTTTCACAGTCTTATACTGAAAAATTATCTTTTAAATTGACAAACATCATATTTGTAATCCATGGCTCTATTGAAACAGGATCAAAAAATTATTAATTATCTCTCCATTGACTCTTGTTCATATTTTTTCGAAAGATAGGTCCCATTGGCCGGAAGTAGAAGGGCGTGACTTCGGCTCTCTATACTTGCAATACATTTGGTCGGCGTGGCTTGGGGCACAGTCGCCGTGGGGGAAAACAATCCCTTCTCCCTCAAAGAAACAACCGCTAACAAGGTCTACACTCATTAATTAAAATTGTTTGTTTTCCCCCATGGCATAAACGGAAATGGCGTTTTAGTGGGCGTTCCCAGTAAGGCCGACCGAGTCTATATAAAGACTTGCATTTCTGTAGCTTTATTCCAACTGCCATCCTTACCTCTTTAAATGATAAACCCTTTCTAGAGTGGCAGCTGTGAAGTGATCACAGAGGAGGCATCTGCTGCCCTGAGGAAGGCCAACAAGTGGGCCCAGTCTGGCCTGATAGTGAGTGTTGGACCGCCTGTGGAGACCGTAGCTCAGGAGGCCGCTGGAGGCATCACCACCGGTGACAAGAAGAAAACTGCTCAGACCGCTGTGTGCAGGGACAGGAACGCTGATCTGGCCAGGTACGGAAACAACAAGTCCCTCTTTCCTGTATATAAGATTTCTTCATTATTTATTAAGTATTTTTACTTGCACTAATATTCCAATAGTATTCAGAATATGACCGTATTCTGAATTTCATACAGGTCATGTAAACAACATATTCTGTTTGGGTTTCCTGAATAAGGACTTTCTGAATTCATCATTTTCTGATTAAGACGTGGGATATTCTGGTATTATTCAGGTTTTAGAAGCATTTTTTGGACATGTGTACAGCGCATTCAGAATCTGTATGTGCGTTGCTATGGTTACTGTACACAAACCAACCAGCCGACAGTTTGCAGGGCTGCGGTAGAGATGCACGGCCAAAGAAGGAGAAACACAGCTACTTTTAAACATTATGAAAGAATTAGATATCAACAGGTTTGTGGATATGAGCCGACCTTTTCTAGAAGCTGGTTGAAGGAATGAAAGAGAGACGCTGTGTTCACACGCTCCAACAAGTCCTCCACCGCTGGAAAACTTTGAAAATGTCCTGGAATATTGTGTGCATGTAATTAAACTCAGTTCTAGTCATCAGTAAACAGGTAGTGGTGTTTTTCTCATTTCTAAAATTGTCTTGAACAGGTCAGACCCTGTCAGGCCGTTCATCAGTGGCCATGTTGCCAATAGTATGGCTGCTGAGGTCATTGCTCTGCTGCATAGCCTGCTCACTGCCCCCGAGTCCAACACCGCTCAGATCTGGACTAGCACTGCTGAAAAGGTAAAATAAAAACCATTATGTGTTTTTGACTATATTACAATGTCTCTGCTCATTAAAGGTAATAATAATAATAAGCTTTATTTGTATAGCGCCTTTCATACACAGAGTGCAGCTCAAAGCGCTTTACATCCAAAACATTTAACACAACTCTCGCAGGGACAAACATAAATGTACAGTTGCACATTTAAAGCACGCAAACGGTACATTTGCACTGCTGCACTGGTATTTTGCTTATTAGTTGACTGAATAATAATAATCACATACATAACATAACATAGCAGGGACAGATACAACATGACATGAAGGAGAGGAGAGGGGAAAAAAGCAACTCTCAGGCTATCCTCATAAAGATAAGAACAGTGTGGGAACAGGAAAAAACACCTCAGCACGTAAGCACGCAAACAGTACATTTGCACTGCTGCACAACATAACATAAATGTACAGTTGCACATTTAGCGGCGAAGGCGTGAGACTGGGGATAGGGTAGGGCCGTTTTGCCTGCTGAGAAACGCACAGCCCGGCAGCCCCACTAGTGTCTCAGTCTGCAGAATGTTATAGCGATAACACAGCACGTTGCCGTGGTGACACCCTTGAACAAGAAAGGTACACTGAGTTCCTGCACGACGTCACTTCTGTTGACGTTCCAAGTAAATACCAAACAAAACAGAGCGAGCTCACCCCTCCCCCCATGTTTCTGTAACTGTCATGACTAACTGACTAAAGCGGGTTTTACACTAGATGCATCCAAGGTGGCGCGCGCCATTGTGACGTCAAAATGACGTAATATCCTGCCGGCCGATTTATGGCGCGCGAGCAGAGGTCGCACACGGCTCTTTTTTTTTTTCAGCGGCGTGCGACAAAGCAGAAACGGGACGCCTGAACGGGTTCGCCGACAACCGGATGCCAGGACTCTCAGAGTGACTGCAAGTCTCTCTTGTAAACTAGTCCATAGAAAGAGTAACGTCGGTAGCCTTTGCTCATTAGCGCCACCTCTGTTCAGGAGAAGACTGCAACTAGTGTCGCGAGCACCAGCGCGGGTATAAATAGTCACGGCGATCCCATGACGTCACATTTGTACGCGCCAGCTGGGCTGCGTCCAGTATAATTCTTGCTTAACTGTCACTAACCCCCACCCCCTCCCCCAACCATCTTGTCAGTGATTGGCTGGAGTGGTTTGTTGTATTTTGGTGCACAGCCTGTGCCTCTAGTGTTTGATTGACGTTTACGACCCCTGTGTTGTCTCCCGAGACCGGGCTTTTTCACGGTGTGTTCAGGGGGCAGGCAGCTAGAGGATCAAGGAGAGATGACCACGATTTGAGACAAAAATTAAATTGCGCTGAAACCATGCAGGAACTCATAGTGCACCTTTAATGGTCACTAATAACTTGTTGACATGGATGTGATTCTATATGATACTACTTCTTTATAATAATGCTTTCTCCTTTGGGGTTTGTGCTAGGTTCTCTCCCGGGCCCTGATGTTTATCCCTCAGCTGGGGAAGTACGCTGAGAGTATTCTGGAGAATGGGAGCAGCAGTGGCAGGAAACTGGCTAAGCTGCAGGCAATTGGCAGACAAGCTGTTGCTGCACTTTGTGCCCTCGGGGGCTTCAAAGAAACTATCAAGATCGGCTCAGAGGTCCAGGTTAGTTAAGGGAGACGAATCAAGCTACATCTACACTACAACGTTTTCATTTTTAAGTAGAGCTTTGAGACAAAAATGATCTCTGTCCACACAAGAGTTTTAGCCCCAGTTGCAGAACTTATCTCCGTCCGTATTAACACATCTGACATCACATATCACATGACCATTCACACACACACACACACACACACACACTGGGCATGTGCATGCCGGTGTAAACAGAAAGCAGATTGTCTGTTACTCTGCGGTTGAAAATCATGGATGTAGACGTTAAAAATACAGAAATTACTTTGGAGAAAGAACAACAACGATGAAAAGTAAGAGCAGGGATTTATTATCTTGGACGTGCGTCATTGTTTCCAAAAGTCTCCGTTTGTGTCCGTCCAGACTACGAAGCAACCCCGGAGTTTTCAAACCGAAACGGTGGTAGCAGTGTTTCCAAATGTCTCCGTTTTAGGGGCTCGGAAACGCAGCAACAAAGCAAAAGATATTAATTTTTAAACCAAAACGCAGTCGTGTGGTAGTAGCCTCAGTGAACATGCTTTACTTTTGCACCATCTCATGCTGTAATTTGCATCCTAGATGAAATAATTTTATTATGTCCTCACCTTTTTCCCTCGAAAGCTTTAAAATGTTAAATGTTGACAGAATATCCTGTGATTCCTCTGCTCTGAAGGTGGTAGGGAAAGGAGTGCTGGGCAGTGTCGGCATAGTTATGTCCATCAATGAGCAGGAGGGCATCGCTACCGTCAAGTTCCCTTGTGGCGAGTACAGGAGAGCTTGCCAAGCCTCAGACACCCTGACAGTACCTATATCACGCCTCTGCACACCCAGATCTGAGGTATAGGTCTCAGCATCAAACACAACACTACTTATTTCCAGTAAAATATCAGCTTCAGTCTCATTCGTATCTCTTTCACTCCCCACCTATCCCCAACAGGCGCTCCCTCTCTATAAGCTCTCAATCACAGAAAAGGTGGTACAAGCAGTGCAGTCCATGCTTCTGCCACACGAGGGAAGTCTCTCCATTCACACTTCTCTGCCAGCTACAGGCGATGGCTCCAGCCCGGTCATGGCTGCCGTACGCCTGCTGGCTGAAATCAGAACCCGGTTAGTAAACATTCATGTAAATTAACACTTCCGTTTCAGCCTTTCTTTTGACACCTCTCCAAGTTTTAATCAGTTTTAACTTGATTTCACTGATGGGAAAAATACAGTAATTATGCAGCAGCATACTGTGAAATTACAGTAATTTGTGGACATTTACTGTGAAATTACAGTAATTTATGGACATTTACTGTGAAATTACAATAATATATTGACATTTATTGTGAAATTGCAGTAATTTATAGACATTTATTGTGCGATTACAGTAAAATATGGACATTTACTGTGAAATTACAATAAAATATATATAAGTTTATTGTGAAATGACCGTAATATATGGACATTTACTGTGAAATTACAGTCATGTATAGACATTTATTGTGCGATTACAGTAATATATTGACATTTATTGTGAAATTACAGTAAAATATGGACATTTACTGTGAAGTAATCGTTAGATTGAGTAATTCCGCAGCAGCACACTGTGAAATTACAATAAAATGTGAGGTCACAGTATACAGCACAGTCTACAGTCATTTCATGCAGCTGTGTCCAGTAATTTACTTTAAATGTGCAGTCAAATAATTTAGGGTGTACACAGCTTCAGCATGTCTCCCTGAAACTATCTGACGACGGTTAAAAGTTGATTAGTGTTGTTTTTAATCTGCTGTAATGAAAATGTAGGGACCTGAAACCCTGTAAAAACTCAGATTATGTGATAATTTAACACATGTAATGGCAGATTGACGGCAAACGCCAAAGATTGGACGAAGGTCACCATGTTTTGAATGTTTTTCAGGGCATGCCTGGTGATGGCGCAGCTCCTGGAGGATAGCTCCTTCTGCGAGGAGTTCATCCAGCAGTGTCCCGCTGCTGTGGAGGTTCTCAACCTGGTCGCCCAGGAGTGCAGCCCTGGTGAGCATACATACTGACATGTCAGCACCCAAAACCTTTCAGTACAGCAGGGGGTCTTCGACGTTTTTAGGCCAATTGTAAGAGACAAAGAGCAGGGACCCCCTACTACATATATTGTATAAAATTAAGTTGCATATTAAAGGCATACTATGCAGTTTCCGTTTTTTGTCAAACAGCGACCCCTAGAGTCGCTGTGAAGTACTTGTATTTAATGTTACTGTCGTATGCAGAACCGTCTCTGCACTCACGGCCTGATCCCCTCCCCCCCCCTTCTCTCAAGATTTAGCGGGGCGCCACCTACCAAACTTGCATTGCTTGTTTTGCAAGCGGCGTCCCCCCCCCTGCTTGGCTATCAGGATGATTCGCCCCACTAGGAGTTTGTTTACCATCACAATGACTTCGAAGCTGTTATATTAAGGTACACATCTTGCATAGTGTGCCTTTAAACTGGGCCTACAATAACATGTTGGCGGCCTAAAGCAGTTATGCGTACCTTTTTAGTGTGTAGAATTCTAAGCTATTAAAATAATAATTGTTGGCATGATTTTGTAAATCATGTTTTAACGTTAAAACATGTGGCAGATTAACAGTGCCTGCAGATGGCTACCATCTGACCTTACATATAGGCCAGTAAGCCTATCATTAATGATTTTTGTTTCACAAATAGGCTGATTTCTATTTGCTAATATTATGTTGGACTCAGGTTAAGACTTTTTAAAAACTTTCAAAGAATTGACAATAATTTGGTGCCCCCCCCCCCCCTGCAGTTACTCTGAGGACCCCGTGTTGAAGATCCCTGATTTACAGTATAATGAAATGTGTGTCCGACAAAGTTGTGTCATCTTGTGCAGGGGAGCGTCTCGGCATGGTCGAGGCTCAGTGTGAACGAGTGAGAATGCTGTACCGGGACTGTGCTCGGCCGCCTCCTCCTCCACTGCAGACAGACAGACGCCAGGTGGGAGTTACCAGATTTATAGCATAGTTTGAAACCTAATTTGTGTTTTTATTTATTTTAGAAAAAAGGTATTTTGTTTGCAGAGACGGAAAAAGAGATAACTTGAACCTCTTAAATCTGTTGAATACAACTTTTTAATTGAGTGACACCTTAATGCTTCTTCAAAGACATTTTGATTAGAGCTGCAACTTACTGATTAATTTCATCCTCGATTTAATACGTGGAGTAGTTTCTTGATTAACGGATTTGTTGTTTGGTCTCTCAAAATGTCAGAAAATTGTGTCTCCCAAAGCCCAAGAAGACGTCCTCAAATGTCTTGTTTTTGTCCCCAACTCAAAGATATTCAGTTTACTGTCACAGAGGAGAGAAGACACTAAAACATATTCACAATTAATTCCAGGGAAGTTTTCCGGTTTTTTTTATTAAAAAACGAGTCAAACCGTTTAATAGATTATCAAAATAGTTGGCGATTTATGTAATAGTTGACAACTAATCGATTAATCGTTGCCGCTCTGTTTTTGATCAGTTTCACAGTCAGATTTATGGGCTCCATTTTTGTCTCCTTATCCCTTCGATGTGCTTCTCTCATCAGCCCAAGGAGATCACTTGGTGTCCATCTCGAGTCTTCCCTCCAGTCCGTGCCTGCATGTTCTCATCCCGTCTGACCTCGGTCACCTTCTTGGCTGATCCGAGTGCTGGAGGAGGGCTGCCCAGAGGCACCTTCATCTACGCCACCTGTCCTGTACCAATTCAGGTGGCTACATGCATTAATATATACTATATGTTACAGCCATTACAATGA
This sequence comes from Sander lucioperca, assembly GCF_008315115.2. Lineage (NCBI taxonomy): Eukaryota > Metazoa > Chordata > Actinopteri > Perciformes > Percidae > Sander > Sander lucioperca. Next base: position 34,380,040 of record NC_050174.1, on the reverse strand, counting down.
TGTGTGTTATTATGTTTGTACATGTGCATTGCAGCCATATGGGTGTGCTCTCCAGCAGGTAATTGAGACTGGATGAGCAAAACATCTCACAGAACCAGTCATGTCAGTGGCAATAGCTCAGTCCGTAGGGAGTTGGGTCGGGAACTGGAGGGTCGCTGGTTCAAATCCCCGACTGAAGTACAGAGTGTGGACTGGTAGCTGGGAGAGGTGCCAGTTCACCTCCTCATTACAATTGTAATTTCCCCACTGGGCATCAATTTAAAAAAATAATGTAGAATGTACCCGTTGTTTGTTGAAATAAATGGTAAATCACAGGCAAAAGAGGGGGGAATTATTGAGTGGACGCGTCCAACTAGCTACCCCTGTTCTAGTGCGTCACCAAAGCCATCATCATTTCATTTGACCGTGTATTTGTGAGATAAAATCATGCACCGATACCGCCCCCTTTCTAAACTCTTCCATTTAATCACAACACACTAGTCAGTCTGAAGAGCACCTTCAGCGACAGACTCCTACTCCCACAATGCACCACAGGTGGTCTAACTACCACTGAGTGTTACACGCTTAAAGTGTCAAAACTGGACTCGCAACACATATCTCCACATCACATCTCGATCTTGATATTCTCGGACAATTATGTACAACATTTACTCGGTGCAATAATTTATCAGTTACATGTGCAATATCTGTTATTTATTCCTTGCTGCTACTTATATTCACACTGTACTTTATTTATGTTCATACTGCACTACAATAGCATTTGTAAAATCCAATGTTTTAGCAAGATAATCTTTTTAACCTAATCTTACCTCACATCTACTTAACGTTTTTATTTCTTGCACTGTAGCTATGTTACTTAACGTTACTTTTTATACTTATTGACTCGCTCTTTTCTTACTCTTATTTTTACCTTAAATTTGACTGTGAGCAACTGAACAATTTCCCTGAGGGGATCAACAAAGTGTTCTGATTCTGATTACTTCTCTTTGTCCCTACAGGCCCCGTCTTTTTACTGGGAGATAGAAATTGTCTCCTATGGAGACTCTGAGGAGGACAGCGGCCCGATTGTGTCCTTTGGTTTTGCCACTGAGGCGGAGAAGAGAGACGGAGCATGGACCAACCCTGTCGGCACTTGTCTGTTTCATAAGTACGTTTGCCTGCATATTAACTCTGAGATCCTTTTCCCACTGCTCTGTCTCTGACTTGAGTGCTGACTGCTACCTTTCTCTTCTGTGTTGTTCCATCTCTGTCTGTCTGTGTGTGCCAGTAATGGTAGGGCAGTGCATTATAATGGCTCCAGTCTGCTGCAGTGGAAGAGTGTCAGGCTGGATGTGGCTCTACTTCCCGGTGAGACAGGAGACAAATTATCTCTCTCTTCATACACATTCTACTGCCTCATTTCTTTGATTTAGTCAACTTAGAAATCCATACAGCAATGTATGTTATCAATTTCAACATACATTGTATTTTCAACTCCTTAAAAGCATTGTATCTTATCTTATCTGGCTGCTCTTTCAATAAAAGAAAAGCTATTTTGCAAGCAGATCTTGCTTCCTTAACTCAAGCTGCATCTAGTTTTAGCATGTTTTGAAGTATGCCATTACCTCTTAGCATTGAGACGTAACTGAGAATGTGACCCTGCGTTTGTATAAACACAGGCGACGTGGCTGGAATCGGCTGGGAGCGTTCGGAGGGCACTCCTCCCCCCCCTGGTCAGGCCCCTAAAGGCAGGGTCTACTTTACCTACTGTGGCCAGCGGCTTGGCCCCATCCTGGAGGATGTAGCTGGAGGAATGTGGCCCCTGGTTCACATTCAAAAAAAGGTGGGTTTCTGTCGACTAAAGTGACATTGAAAGCTTTATATTTAAACTGTTGTTTAAGGGTGATTTAGTTTTTTGTTTTGTTTTTTTTTTTAACCTGGACCCTATTTTCCCATTATTTTGATTCTAAGTGACTGATGAGAACAGTAACTAATATGTATCATAACTTAAAGGGCAATTGAGCACCGCCAGTTAGCGTCCACTAAAAGTTCTGTTGTTGCCGCTGACAGACTCAGATTATTATTCTAAGTGTCTGACAACATTATGAAAGGATCCCTACAGAGATAGACCTTTTAGTTAAAGAGTAAGATCCTTTTAGTTTAACATGAAACAGCCCTGAAATCTCCAATGCCAAACCCACCAGACTCCATGTAAATAATCAGTAATTTTATCAGCGTAAAACACACTTCATTCAAAGTGGACAGAAGGCAAGGCAAGGCAGCTTTATTTGTATAGCACATGTCAGCAACAGGACAATTCAAAGTGCTTTACACGAAAACCGATTAAAAAACATTTAAAACAGATAAAATACGAGAATAAAAGTTACAGTGCAGTATAAGAAATGAAACATTGAAGAGCAATTAAAACAGTTAAATATATAAAAGCAGATAAAATAGGAATTTCTCTTTATATGCTTATATAGATTGTCATACAGTGTCAACAATGCAACTTCAGTATAAGAAATTAACAGTTATTTAAAGAAAGGCAACATAAAGGAGAAACTAAATAAAACTACCAAAATCCGTCTTGGTTCATCTTTTCACTGTTCCAACAATCACCACTCTGGTTTGGTTGAAATAAACCCTTAATTCACCCATTTACATGTGGAGATATGCTGGCTCTATACACGCTAAAAGTACTGATTATTTACATGGAGTCTGGTGGAAATATGCTGGCTCTATACACGCTAAAAGTACTGATTATTTACATGGAGTCTGGTGGAAATATGCTGGCTCTATACACGCTAAAAGTACTGATTATTTACATGGAGTCTGGTGGAAATATGCTGGCTCTATACACGCTAAAAGTACTGATTATTTACATGGAGTCTGGTGGAAATATGCTGGCTCTATACACGCTAAAAGTACTGATTATTTACATGGAGTCTGGTGGAAATATGCTGGCTCTATACACGCTAAAAGTACTGATTATTTACATGGAGTCTGGTGGAAATATGCTGGCTCTATACACGCTAAAAGTCCTGATTATTTACATGGAGTCTGGTGGAAATATGCTGGCTCTATACACGCTAAAAGTCCTGATTATTTACATGGAGTCTGGTGGAAATATGCTGGCTCTATACACGCTAAAAGTCCTGATTATTTACATGGAGTCTGGTGGGTTTGGTGATGGTGATTTCGGGGCTGTTTAATGTTAAACAAAAAGGATCTTACTCCTTAACAAAAAGGTCTATCTCTGTAGGGATCCTTTCATAATGTTGTCAGACACTACAAACAGACACAGAATAATAATCTGAGTCTATCAACAACAGAACTTTTAGTGGACGCTAACGGACGCTGAACATCTGTCCTGTAGGGTTACATTACAGCCCACAGCTCTCGGTTACAGCGTTCTCACTCAACACTGGACCAGTTTCAAAGACTTGTTCAGATTAGTCACTTAGACACCAATGCATCGGAAAATAGGGTCCAGGTTAAAAAAAAATACCAAAATTACCCTCCAAGCTATACTGGTTCATCACTTATATTTATTATGTATTATACTGTATACTTTCCTCTCAGGATTGATGAAGTTAATCTTCTATTTTTCTTTCCATTGTTTTTTTAGAACTCAAAGATCCGTGCCAACTTTGGAAGCCGGCCATTTGCATACGCAGAAGGTCAAGCACACAGAAACGCGGCTGACTTGTGTGTAGATCTTGCAGAAGAAATAAGTGCAAATTTCGAAGCACTGCCCTTTGCTATGGCCTCAGACAGCGATAATGATGCAGGTGCAAGCGTTACCTCGGACTCTGGCTCACATGGACCACCTTGTCGGATTGCAGCCGTGGCAGTTGCCCAACAACGTATGTTTATTATCTTCATTTTAACCTTAGGCTGCTTTCACATACACTCAGGCGGTCGTCAGGCGGTCCTGCGACAACGCAAGTCTTCCCATCCATTTTGAATTGGGGTAATGTGTAATGGCGGTGGGGGACGCACGGGGGAGCTGAAAAAATCTGCAGCGGTCTGTGGCGAATAGTTGAGACGGATTCACTTTTTGGAGAAACGCAGCCTGACGTCATGCTGCGTAGGGCTGCACGATATGAGGAAAATATCTAATTCCAATTATTTTGACTGATATTGCGATTGCCATATGATTCACGATATTGAAGGGAATGATCATTTTTGTTGAAAAAAAAATAAAAAAAAATTGAAGTGTTTTGTGACACATTTTGCCATTAAGAAATATTGCGCCTCCCTGCGATTTGGATATAGCACTAGTTCATATTGCGATTTCGATAATATTGCGATTAATTGTGCAGCCCTAATGCGGCGGTGGCCAGTCATGTGCGCGTGGAACAGACTTCTCTGTGTGTTTTGAGGCAGTGTGAGAGTCCCAAACAGGAAACAGGAAACATCACTGCCTCTATTGCTGCCACGAGAAAGTTTTAAAACAGAAAAAGTGAACTGCCCGAGAGTGGAACAGCTGACTGTTTCCTCAGTCCCTCCGTCTCTTTTCTTTCTCTCTTCCTCAAGGAAACGAAGCTGCCTTCAAGTGTGGTCAGAAACGTCAAGCTCTATAAACAATCTGACAGAAAAATGATTGTCAACTATAAAGTCTACTTCTACTACATTAGGGGGTTACAGAACAAATTATTTGTTTAAGCGATACTCTCACACTGCCACACAACCCTGCGGCAAATCCCCTGAATGCCTGATCTAGTGTTACAAACGCTTGTCCTCATAAAAGTGCTGCCTTTTCCTTTAAGCTCTTCAATTTTCCATAAATATCATCTAAATATATATATATATATATATAGGGAGTGCACTACGCTGATACAATGTTGTGTATCATTTGTTAAACCTGCATTTTCTGTTTCTGTTCGTCGTTTCCTGTTGGTACAGAGTACAACAGCGACCTGTCGTGCCATTACAAATTCGAGCTGAGCTACGAGAACCTGGTCACCTCTGGGCCGGACCCGCACCCTCCTCCTATCGCAGATGATGAGAGTGACGATGAGGATGATGATGATGTCCCAAGAGTGAGTTGGGGCCTCCACTTCTCCACACTTCTCATCTGTTAATGTTGACTTCCAAATTCATTTGAAGTTTGCACTCTTCGTTGTTGTTGATGTGTGTGTGTCTGACCCTAGGAGGACCACTACGCCTTGCTGGTAAAGGCCTGGGAGACCAAAGTGTTCCCTACCATTCGTAGGCGGTTCCGTAACGAAGCTGAGAGGAAATCTGGCCTGGACCAAATCAAAGGAGCTCTGCAGCTAGGTAAAGAATGAAAGAAAAGCATTCAAACATAACTTAGCCTAAGCATTTTTGGGGCCCTATTTTAACGATTTAATTGCACGCCGTGAAGCGCCTGGCGCAGGTGCGTTTAGGGCATGTCCAAATCCACTTTAGCTTGTTTGACGGGTTTGAGGGTTGTACCTTGGAGCATTGCTATTATGATGGAGGATTTGCACCGTAATATTTTTATTTGTAATCTTATGCGTGTGTGTGTGTGTGTGTGTGTGTGTGTGCTGCTGTGTGTCCCTGTGTGTGTAACAACAAGCATAGTGTGCGCGGGCTGTGCACGAGCCTAGGAGCATTTTACTAATGCTCTGTTAAAATAACAATGAAATGCTGCGTTATTGACTTTAGACCAGGTTTTTGTTGGTCAATGGCGCGATCACTTTCTGCTGCCTCAAGATAGCAATACTCCCAGAATGTACCTGAACACACCTCCCTGTAAGACCAGCACGCCCAGAATGCACCTGAACACACCTCCCTGTAAGACCAGCACGCCCAGAATGTACCTGAACACACCTCCCTGTAAGACCAGCACGCCCAGATGACCTGAACACCCTCCCTGTAAGACCAGCACGCCCAGAATGCACCTGAACACACCTCCCTGTAAGACCAGCACGTCCAGAATGCACCTGAACACACCTCCCTGTAAGACCAGCACGCCCAGAATGCACCTGAACACACCTCCCTGTAAGACCAGCACGCCCAGAATGTACCTGAACACACCTCCCTGTAAGACCAGCACGCCCAGAATGTACCTGAACACACCTCCCTGTAAGACCAGCACGCCCAGAATGTACCTGAACACACCTCCCTGTAAGACCAGCACGCCCAGAATGCACCTGAACACACCTCCCTGTAAGACCAGCACGCCTATGGGCGCACAGATGGGAGCAGGTGCATTTGCTGTTTAAACGACGTGGACGCTGGACGGGAAATTGACAACTGCGTCGGTCTTAAACTAGCAAAGACACTTGCGCCGGGCTTTGCGCTGCGCTGTGCCGGGTGCAAGATAGGGCCCTGAGTGTGAAAGTTAAGGTAAGCTTGGAATTTTAGATTAGATTAGATAAGATAGACTTTATTGATCCCAAATTGGGAAATGTCAGCAAAAGCTACTGCAGCAAAAGATCTGACACATAGAACACATACAGAATATACAAGAAATAAAAAATAGGATAGAATACAAGAACAACTATTCAAAAAATTAAATACAAGAGGAAATAATACAAGGAAATAATGTATATATAAATTGGGGATAAAAATGTACAACTATTTAAATAGTATTTAAATGTTAGTAAAAACCTATATTTGTGCAATTGTAGGATCAGACTTTTAGGGGGCTCCGCCCCTGATGAGAATGTGACACAGATACAGTGCCCCTGCTAAATCAGTAATTTCATTAGGCGCTAATCTCTGAGCTACTGAACAACAACGTCAGCTAACCTGACCCTGACACTTATAAGTCTCAGTAATAACGACCAATTTTGACACAATGTTCTAATTTTCAGCAATTTTCGTTGCTTACGTTTCATCTGGGTTCTAATCTGCTCCATGAAATGACCAACTTCTTCTCTGGGGACTACCAACGTTAAACTTCACAACCGTCTCCTGTTCTCCCTCTGACAGATCAGAGAGAGACTCAGCCAAAGGCGGGAGTCTGGCTCAACCTCCTCCGATTGGCCAACACTACGTTTTTGTTAACCCTTTCCTTGACTGGGTTACAGGTGCATAGCATCGGCGACAGCCACACAGGATATTAAACCTGTTTCAAGCTCTTTGAACCTGTAATTGTTTGTACTCACTAACAGACAAGTTCACAAACTCTAACTTGAAGCACTAAAATTGATTTGCCCCCCTAAAAAGGGTCTAAAATCGCTCATGTTCTTAGAGAAGCTGCTCCGTTGTTGGACCAGTGCAGGATGGAGTGGATTTCCTGCACAAATGTGGTTAATATAAATTAAACAAGGACAACTTTGAGAGTGTTTGTCTCTGTGGTGTATTTCGCTGACAACAGGCATGGTGGACATTGCAAGACAGACAGTGGAGTTCCTGTATGAAGAGAATGGCGGCATTCCTCGGGACCTCTACCTCCCTACCATCGAGGATATTAAGGACGAGGCCAACAAGTTCACTATTGACAAAGTTCGCAAAGGTACCGTTCACCTACATCCCTATCCCTACGCACTGTTAAATGAGATCATTTCAGGGTAAATTTCAAGTAAGCACTGTATTAAAACTGTTGATTTGACATATCAAACTCGTCTTTGGGTCTCTGCTAACTATTTTACCCTCACGATAAATTTCTCACTCAACACAGGCTTGACTGTAGTCATCCGCTCTCCGGACAGCAACAATACCAACAGCACCACAGGAGGGACAGCCCTGCCCAAGTTTGCTATCCGGGGCATGTTAAAGACCTTTGGTTTGCACGGGGTGGTGCTGGATGTGGACTCTGTAAGTAGAAATACTTGATTCTTCAGTGTTTGAGCCATGTTTGGACATGTATTTATAATAGGGCTGGGTGAAAATAATTGATTCTCAAATTAAAATCGATCTTTGTTTGAGTGATCTGATATCAATGAACAATATCCTGGATTTACCTTTTAATATAGTATGCCTTTTGACCGTGGATGTATAAGTGCATCACGTGACACACACAGGACTTTCAAGCCGGGCAGTTTGTGTCCCGGAAGTAGTTACGTTTTCACCCAGGAAACCGTTTGAGGGTTTGCTTCTTGCTTGTACAATTCACAGCAGGAGTTCTCAGAGAATCTCTCTCTTTTTTTAATATCCAATAGGGGTGCACGATTCAGAAAATGTCACGATTTCAATATTGATTTTTAGGCTCAAGATTTTTTCGATTTAAAAAACGATTCACAATATGTAAACGTAGTTACTTTTACCATGTGATTGCAGTAGACATACAATTTATTTATTTATTTTTGGAATTCTGTGTATCGATTTTGAATCGGTAGAGCCCTTATTTACAAGTCACATTTGTACCTTTAACAAAACACCAGTTTCCTTCGAACGAAGAAACTTCCAGCAGGCTGGTCACATATCAGTTCAAATAATCATTTCAGGACAAAAAGGACAGACATACCTCGATAATAGATACATGGATTCATGAAAATACTTTTATCGACAAAAGAAAGAAAAACTGCAGAAATGTTTTAGGAACCACTGAAATAACCTTTTCCATAGCCTGACAACAAGCCCCTCCTGTGATCGCTAGAAATTTAGAAAATCCATGAATGTCCAGGAAATACCTGTTGCTCTGCCTGCAGACAGTGAGATTTCTGGCGTGCCGTCCACAGGGCTTCAGAATGCATCCAATGCGAGTAATTTTTAAAACTACTCGCACAGGCACGACCTAGAAATTTGATGACAAATGTGCATTTGTTAAGAAACATTCAATTAAAATGTGACTGTGATCTCAAATAAAAGCAAATTGTAGTTTCTGTATTTATCCCCAAAGCATTATCAATAACGTGTTTAGTTGTTCATTATCAAAATCTGTGTTGCCCGTTCACAAACTTGTCCTTTTTCATGAATATTTACCACCACCATCAATTCCAAGTATTCCTATTGGCTTGAAATTTTACGTTTGCGTTTGCATGAACTGGGGTAGACGCTCCATATTCATGCTCCGTCTTGAAATACGTTAGCTGGTAAGAGACATACAGGACATACTGCTCCACCTTTCACGTTTTCTCTGTCACATGATAAACTCACAGCTGCTGCTAATGCTGCTAACGGGTATCGGAGCTTCCCGGCCCCCGGCAAGTTTGAAGAAGGAAACATGGAGGACCACACGTATTCAAAATCCAAAACCCAATTTCAGGAACAGGAGTCTTCTTCTTCTTCTTCGCCCAGAAAAAGAAAAAGGAGATTGAAAAGAGCAAGAGACCGGCTTTTTGAAGCGTGAAGGCTACCGTAGCTGTAATACCTACTTTGAACTGCGTGGTGCGAGAGAGTTGATTGATATATGATCTCAACGCTAGATGGGAGAAATTCCCACACACTGGACCTTTAACGGTGTGCACCCCTAATTTTTCTGCCTGTGCCCCTGAAATCTTTAAGTTAAGGGCTACAGTGCTCCTACTGAAAAAAAGTTAGTCTGGAGCCCTGATCCATTTTCTCAAAATAAAAACTGAAATATTTTCTATGTGCCTTTTTTGTTATCTTGAACTTGTGCAGGTGAATGAGCTGGTGCAGGTGGAAACCTACCTGCGCAGTGAGGGGGTGCTGGTGAGGTATTGGTATCCTATCGAGATGCTGGAGCGTCCGCCTGCTGGATCTCGACGGACTGCGGCGAATGGCTTAGTCTCACTCGACAGCAGCAACATTCAGATTCACAGGTAGCGTATGCACCTAACGGGGATTAGCATAATGTAAATGCTTTCTGCACCAGCGCTCAAAATGTATAAAATCTGTTTTGAACTGCTTTGCTCTAGGGAACTGCTTCGCTGTGAGAGTGCGCTGGCTCGGTTATACTGTCGTATGGCCCTGCTCAACATCTTTGCCCCGAAGAGTCCCCACACCTTCACTCGTCTCTTCCACATACCTGCTATCCGTGACATCACCCTAGAGCACCTGCAGCTGCTGTCCAATCAGCTGCTGGCTCCACCCCTCCCTGGTGAGTATTAATCTTTCTCGTGAGCAACTGGATCGCTCAGTGACTCCATTTACACGCACATATTGTTCCGGGTTTTGCCCTTATTCTGAAAAAGACAATATTCTGACTAAGCTGTTAACATGGCTAATGTGAATATTCCACTAATATTCCCGTTTACACGCAGCCATGTAAAATAGGATTTTTTCAGAGTTTTCCAGCGGTGGAGGACTTGTTGGAGCGTGTGAACACAGCGTCCCTCTTTCATTCCTTCAACCAGCTTCTAGAAAAGGTCGGCTCATATCCACAAACCTGTTGATATCCAAGTCTTTGATAATGTTTAAAAGCAGCTGTGTTTCTCCTTCTTTTCTTTCGGCCGTGCATCTCTACCACAGCGCTGCAAACTGCCGGCTGGTTGATTTGTGTACAGCAACCATAGCAACGCACAGAGCTGACCGTAAGCCGTAAACATGCAAGAAGCCATAAACTGTCACAAACAGTGCAGTAAAAACCCTGATTGAGACACAGATTCTGAATGCGCTGTACACATGTCCAAAGAATGCCTCTAAAACCTGAATAATACCGACCCATCCCACACGTCTTAATCTGAAAATCCTATATTCAGATAAAGGCCTTATTCTGAATACCCAAACAGAATATGCTGTTTACATGACCCGTATCAAATTCAGAATACTGTCATATTCAGAACAATGGTGTGCATGTAAATGTACTCAGTGTGATGTTAATGGTCATGTGTGTTTCTGTGCTGATTGCGGTGACGTTGTTCTTCCTGCAGATGGGACTATTAGTTCCAGTTCTATCCTTCTGGCCCAGTCGGTGCTTCACAACCTCCAGGGCCAAAGCTGCTCCCCCTCAGAGCTGTTCTACCAGGGCAACGCTCAGCCCATCCAGGAGTGGCTCACCGTGGCCATCACCCGTGCCTTGCATCAAGGAGAGGAAAGCCTGCTGGAGCTCACAAAGCAGATCTGCTGCTTCCTACAGGTCAGCCAATCAGGGCTTCCTTTTAATAAACCTGCCTCTGTGTACCCACTAGGGCTGCGTTCAAATAATCGATTCTCCAATTTAAACCGATCTTTGTTTGTGTCATCTGATGATTAACAAAAAATCCTGAAATAGATCTTTTAATATGTTAAATACGTTAATATAATGTTAGTGCTGTTAAGTAAAAAGTACTTTAAACAAACATTTTGGCAGTCAATACTTGAATACCTGATTATTAATACACATTAACTTGGTGTGTTATAAAAAATATTTGAGTGTTGCTTCTTGTTTGTACATTTTACAGCAAATTTTCCAAGAATCTCTTTTATATCCAAGTTGAGTTGGTATTGTAACTGTACTTTCCCTAACCTAAGTGACGTTGAATAGCAAATGGATTGGAATCAGGACCTTGTGAATCAGAATCAAATCGATTCGGGAAATGATTGGCGATACCCAGCCCTAATGCCTACCCAGTATCTCTTATATTTCTGTTCCTTTTTACAGAATGCACCCGAGCAGTTTACATCTGAGGAGTTTCCTGTGACGGAGTCAAAGGTTAGCATGGATGTCAGCTTTCCCGGCGCTGCATTTGTGATCATCTCCTGCAAGGAGAGCCAGCTGGGCTGCCGCAAAGAGTGAGTTCCTCCTATGTGTTCAAACTTCAGCAATTCGTGATGAACTCAGATTTCTTCCCATTCGTTTTCTGTTAAATTATTTAAATTCTCTCCCGTCCTTTCCGCTCCATTAGCTCCAGCCTTTACAAGGCCCCCTGGGCTCGAGTCATGGTGTACGGCCTGGGTCACAAAGTGCGTAGAAATGGCCAGCTGAATCTGATGGAGGCCGTGTGCTATCCGCTGGACGCCTCACCTACCAACACAGGCCTTACTCCCCCTCCCACCACCAACCAATACCCCTCTGTTATCATCCCCACTGATAAGGTGCACATCAAACTGGGTGAGTATCCAACTCCTTAACCCTCGTGATTGTCTTCCATTCAACCATGCACTTGTCGTGCTCCTGGGTCAAAACTGAGGATCAAAACTTTTTCTGACGTTTTAGTTGTTTTTTTTCGACACTTTGGCGCTTTTTTCAATGTTTTTGGGGCATTTTTTGACGTTTAACGCCTCTTTTCACTACCATGTACTGTATAAACACCACTAACACTAACTTAATACCACTAGTTTTACACTTATTTTTGGAATTTATGGTCAATGAATGTCATTTATAGGAAATTATATCAAATTCTTGAGTTAAAAAGGCAGTAATTATGAATTATTTTGACTAATATTAAAGGAAGGATCATCACAGAAGGGTCAGCGTTCAGTCGGGATACTAAAGAATTTAATAAAACTCCCTAAAATTCGATAAAACTAGAGATCCGATCTTTTGGTGTACTTGCGAGGCCGTTGTATGGAATCATCCGTGTTATTTTTGGGTAATTAAAATTAGGTAGTTATAAAGAAACCCATATTTTTTATATAGAAATTTTGTAAACGGGTCAAATTTGACTAGAAGACAACACAAAGTTTAAGTTACATTCCTAACTGTTTGTAAAAAAATAATTTGTTAAAGCACGTGTCAAACTCAAGGCCCGTGGGCCGAATCGGGCCCCTCGCAGATTTTGATCTGGCCCGCACATCTATTTAGTTTCACAATAAATTTTGTCCCGCCTAGTTTTTGTATCTTTTTCAATGTTTTGTTGCTTTTTCTGAAGTTTTTGTCACGTTTGCTGTCGCCAGCAGTGCTTTTTTCAACATTTTTGCCCCGTTTTTTTTCGATTTTTTTAATTTTTTTTATGGCTAAGTCAGTCCTTCCAGAAAAATGCGGAGTATATTTGTGATTGTTTTGGGCAAAAATCCTTGATTATGCGGCACGTTTTCTTAAAAAATGCGATGGAATATGCGGGATATTTATGCAATTTTATGCGATGAAATTGCAGGAACTTGCAAAAACTGCGGTTTCATCACGGCTTCATCGCGGGGTTTGCAGCTTTTCGATGATGTTCACATGTTAACATTCCCATGGCAACGGGAAAATGGCTGCTCTTGTGTGAAGTAAACGCAACATTTTTCAACTTTCTGCTAAGATATGTGTGACTTTTTTGCAACGAAAATGCGGGGATTATGAAATCATGCAAGCCACGCATATTTTGCGCGGAAATCGCCAATTTATGCAGCGAAAGTGCGGCGTATTTGAAAAAATGTGGCCCCGAAATAAATATGCGGACTTTGGCCAATTATGCATTGAATTATGCGATCGCATAATCGCATTTTTCTGGAGGGACTGGCTAAGTTACTTTTTGGGGCTTTATGTCGACCAAACTGTAAGTGAGAAGACTTTTTTGGTGATTAAAAGCATGTGATTAAACTAAACATGTCAGGCCCTGGATGTGATTCTTATTTTTAGTTAGTGTGACACGCCTGTGTTACAGGATAACATGTAATTAAACATCCCATTGTGTTGTTTTTAGGGGTGTCGCCCCCTCCCGGTGCGGTGCTGGTGCTGCACTCCTTGCCGCTGGAGTTTCCTCTGGCCATGGCATTCGCTGAACAGCTGCTGACGTGGAAGCTGGGAGAGAACAGCGAGCGATCTGACGACGAGCTGGACACGGTGCCCTCGTCTGTGCTGCTGCAGGTGGTGGAACTGCTGGGTAGGTTAACCCACACTTATAACAACACTTTAATAGGCCTCATTTAATATGTAATCGTTTTTAGTCTCCCATTGCCAGACCCTCCTCCACAGCGCTGTGGAGGAGGGTCTGGCTAGTCCACACACTGGTGGTGCCGCTGCTAAATAGCCTCAGGAAGGAACTTGTTTTGGTGGAACGTGTACGTTCAAAAGTAGTTTTAGTCGTGCGAGAGAAAACTCCGATTGGACAGATAGTCTAGCTAGCTGTCTGGATTTACCCTGCAGAGATCTGAGGAGCAGTTAACCATAGTCCTCACAAATCCACCGGATTTTAGAACGCCAAAAGAGAGTCGTCCGGTGGAATTTCTGGCAGCACCGGAGCAATCCCAGACGTGGAACGTCGTGGATATGGACTTAATCGTTTGTTGCCTTTTTATTTATTTATTCATTCATTATTATTTTCTTCTGTTTTTCTGATTTCATGGGTTTCAATTTGTGTCTCAACTTGTTTCTACTTGAATCTATGTATATGTGTGTGTTTTATGCTTGTGTACATATGTTTGTATTCGTCATATCTGTGAAGCACTTTGGTGCAAACTTGCTTGCTTTTAAAGTACTATATAAATGAAATTAACTTTGGTTAAATGCAACTGGAGCTGCAAAGATGAATCGATTAGTCATCAACTATTAAATTAATCACCAACTATTTTGATGTATTTTCTGAGTTACAAATCACAGAAGTAAGAACATAGACGTATGTTATACATCACCTCTTTAGATGTCGTATTTTGAGTCTTTGCTTGATTTTTCAAAACTGCACTGCACTCGAAAAGAACTATACCTAAAATACTTATACCTCGACTTATACCGCATATTTATTATCAATTATTCTTCTAATTGAACTCAACTTGTTTACTAGCTCCATAAATCATAGAAGAACTTTGAAAGCTTGCCGGATAAATCTTTCCAAACATAAATGTAGATTTCAACGACTTTGTATGTTTTTTACGTCATTGTTGTTGTTGTTTTAGGTGGTTTGCTTTGGACTACTGATCTGGCTCCCTCCATAAAAGAACTCATCTTTCACTTGCTGGCTGAGCTTCTGCGAAAGATCCACCACCTGGAGCAGCGCAAGAGCCCCGCTGGCCTTTCCAGCTCCATCGCTCTGCTGCTCAACCCGTGCCTCGCCGTGCTCATGGCCCTGCAGACGGAGCTCCGCAAGCTCTACGACCGGGAGACTCAGGGGTGGACTGCTGGAGGGGCGGGAGCGGGGGGGTCATCCTCTGGAGGCGTGGCGTTGGCGCTGGGGACGGATCAGAGCCGCTTCTCCACCTACTTCCACGCTCTGATGGAGGTGTGTCTCGCCGTGGCAGAGGTGACTCTTCCTCTCAACGTTGGCGGCTCTTCAGTGGGCGCCCTGTCCTCCACCAGCGCCCCGAACCTCAGCGACTCCTCTTCGTCTTCGTCATCGTCCCCGGGCCAGACGCCGCAGAGCCCCAGTCTGCTGTCCAAGCGTAAGAAGGTCAAGATGAAGCGCGAGAGAGCGGCGGCCGCGGTGGCGGCAGCGGTCTCTGGGAAGCGGGGAAGTGGAGGCGCGCGCTTGTCGGAGAGCGACAGCGCCCTGCTGAACATGGCAACGAGTAAACCCGAGGACATGCTGTGGTTCCACCGCGGCCTCACACTCCTCATGATACTACGACATCTCACCAACAAGGACCCGCAGGGCTTAAGCGTGACCAGTGACGCGGTGACGGACGCCTGCCAGGCGCTGGTCGGCCCCACGGCCCACAGCCGCCTGCTGGTGCTCTCAGGTATCCCCACGCACCTGGAGGAGGCCGTGGTTCGAAATGCTATCCGCAGGGCTTGCAACGCACACGGAGGGCTCTTCAAAGACGAAGTCTTCATCCCGCTGCAGGAAGAGGAACCTAGGAAGCCCAAAGTTTCTAGCCCTCAGGATGGCAAAGCGGGCCCTGAACCGGAGCGCCCGTTCCCTAACAGCGGAGGTCCTGAGAGTCCCGACAGCTCCAGCAGCGTGACTCCGGCTATGAGCGTGAGCGCTTCGGCTTCTACCAGCCAGACTTCGATCTGCAGCTCCTCTCAGGGAGTGTCCCGCACTGCCAGTGAACTCTCCGTTGACCAGGAGCTGTCGGCTGTTCCCCCTCTCACCACTGCTGCTGCTGCTGCAGCTTCAGCCATTACATACCCTCAGCAGGGCCCCCAAGACCCTCAGACTGTTTCTAGTCAGGAGAGTCTAGACACCTCCTTGTGTAGTACAGGAAGCCTGGGGAGTCTTGGCAGCTTAGGCGAGCCTCTCGACAGCGCGGAAACGCCGTCCGCGTCAGATGGAGGCTCTATGCACACAGTCACCTCACTGGAGAGCAATGCAGCCGTGGCCAGGCCCATCAAGGGCTATGCTGTCATTGAGGTGGGTTGATTAGGAGCACCATAGAGACAGAGTGCATCGCGTCATCCCTGCTGACTGAGCTGTTTTTCAGTTTGGCAGCTTATAAAAACTTCTGTAACTTACTTTAACTTAAGTTATGGGTTCTTTACCCTGTTGCTAGTGCATTCCACCACACAGCAGCTTTTAGGCATTTCTCTGTTTCCTAGCAGATCAAATTGACAAGGAGGAGAACTTAATGCATTTCAAAGTCAATGGAGAGCGGAGAGTTGTTTTCCCCTCTGGTGGGGGCAGGACTTAAATGCACTCTGTCTCTATAATAGATCTACGCCGTTTAGTTTTGTCTTGTTGAAATACGCTTGTCTTTCTTTCGTCAATCATAGGTTCGTTCTCGGGCCAAAGTGGAAAAGATCCGTGCCAGTCTTTTCAACAGCAGTGACCTGATTGGCTTGTCCGGTCTTGACGGAGAAGAGGATCTAATGGAGTTGACCAATGAGGAGATCCTCACAGCCTCCAGTGTTAACCAAAGCCTGTTTGACACGCAGGGAAGCTCTGCTCTTGAAGACTACTTCCTGGACAAGTCAGTCAGAGGTTGGTGTTGATTATATATTTTTTTTTGCTTTTAAACACTGAAAATAGCTCTGCCAAATCTCACATGTTCCATCTCCATGTTTCAAGGTGACAAGCTTGTACCTGGAGCCCGAGATGTTCTCACAGATATCTTTAAGAGCTGTGTGCACTCGGAGCAGATGCTCAGCCTCACGCCAGCCAAGCCACTTAAAGTGTCGGACATTTACCTCAGCAAGGAGCAGATCAACGCTCAGACACCTGGCAACCTGCTCCATACTTTCTTCACCAACGTTAGGCATCCAAAGAAAGTACTTGAGGACCAGCTTACTCAGGTACATAACATTATTGGCGGCGAAAATTCTCTGTTTTGCTGAATCGTCCAGTGATCCTTTTGTGCAGTCAATTTTCAAGTGTTAGGTCTTGAAACTCTCTCCCTCCTTTCCCTGAGGTCAACATTTTATACAACGTTTGTTTACAATAACTTCTGGGTAGAAACCTCCTGCGTCCCGTACATTCAGTTTAACAGCGCTGAGCAAACTGCGACGAGGAACAGCTGGATGAACTCTCATCTCCTTCAACTAAAATGCATGTTTGATGCTTTCATATGTCAACACTTTGACTAACGTTAGCTTGGAGAGCTAATTTACCTGTTGGGCCACAGACTAAAGAAAATGACCCCACCCAAACTAGCAGTCAGTCCGACCGGCGGTGACATGTTGCTGTTCCAAACGCTAGATTTGGTTTTTCAAAGACGCTAGCAAAGCAACACGGGACAGAAAACAAGAGCAGACCACAGATAGGTCGGACCTCCGTGTTTAACTACATATCTTTAATTTTTATTTACGGCTGAAAATGACAACAGAAATAAACAAGTTCAGATTTCACCATTTGTTTACAGAAAGTGATTTTGTTCTGTTAGCGCAACGGCAAGGTGATTTGGTCTATACAGTATGTATATTGTGTATTGTATAGTGTGTCAAAATGTTTTGTTTGTGTCAGATTCTAAGAAAGTACGGCACTCCCAAGCCCAATAAGAACAAATACAGCAAAGCAGGGAAGGAACAGCACCAAGGCAAGGTAGTGAGCACCAAGAGGCCCATCACCAAACCTCCCACCAAGGAGAAGTCTGTGCTCAACAGTGTCAGGTGAGTCATTAGTTTTCAAGCATGTTTAGGTACATTTACACGTTTTTATGGAACCCATTGCAGTTCTAGGTAAGACCGCCCTACGAGGCAGCCTGATGGTGATGGTTGGGGTTAGGCATTGAGCTTGAGTAGTTAATGTTAGGATAGCCCATTGATCAGGGGATAGGACCTGAACAAATCTGATTTCATTATCACGCGAGCATGAACGCCTGGCCAATTGATGTGGAGGGCGGGTCTTGCCTAGAACTGCAGTGGGTTCCATAATAACGCTACATTTACACTTTGACATGGTAATTAAATTAAATTAGCTGGTGTCTCTCTTCTGCCAGGACTGCTCTGAGTGAGAAGAAGACAGTCCTGAAGCCAAAATCTCCTGAGAAATCCAGACCTGAGGAGAAAGATGTAGAAAAATCTCCTGCTAAGAAAGCTGAAGGTTGGCAGTAATGACACAAATATCACTGAATACGTTAGTTGATGGAAGTTTTGTTAAGAATGATATCATGAATGATGATTAGATGTGTGAAGAGCTCTACTCCCCTTTCTTCGCTAACAACGAGGGTGAAGTAGAAGACCCCACAAAGACACAAACCTATGGGTTACTTCATGTGTCTGACGACATTATGAAAGGATCCCTACAGAGATAGACCTTTTAGTTAAAGAGTAAGATCCTTTTAGTTTAACATGAAACAGCCCCGAAATCACCATCACCAAACCCACCAGACTCCATGTAAATAATCACTACTTTTAGCGTGTATAGAGCCAGCATATTTCCACCAGACTCCATGTAAATAATCAGTACTTTTAGCGTGTATAGAGCCAGCATATCTCCACCAGACTCCATGTAAATAATCAGGACTTTTAGCGTGTATAGAGCCAGCATATTTCCACATGTAAATGGGTGAATTAAGGGTTTATTTCAACCAAACCAGAGTGGTGATTGTTGGAACAGTGGAAAGATGAACCAATACGGCTTTTGATAGTTTTATTTAGTTTCTGTCCACTTTGAATGAAGTGTGTTTTACGATGATAAAAGTCCTGATTATTTACATGGAGTCTGGTGGAGTTTGGTGATGGTGATTTCGGGGCTGTTTCATGTTAAACTAAAAGGATCTTACTCTTTAACTAAAAGGTCTATCTCTGTAGGGATCCTTTCATAATGTTGTCAGACACTTAGAATAATAATCTGAGTCTGTAAGTGGAACTTAATGTGCACAATTGTCCATTAATGTACATTGCAGCTTGTTTCGCTGTTTCCAACTGCAGCTGTCTTACTTAATACTGGACCAGTTTCAAAGATTGTTGTTACCATCAGTCACTTAGACACAAAAAGACGGGAAAATAGGGTCCAGGTGAAAAAAAAACAACCTTTAAATAAATCTGCTTTTCATAATAAAACAATTAGTCAGTAAACTGATCAATCCAGTGACAGAACAGATTTTGTGCTTTTGTTTTATGTAACTGTAAATGAAATGTATCTTGGTATGTTTTTACTGATGGTCAGACGGAATTACACTCTGGTCACATGCAACGTCCTGCTATGACGCTCTACTACCTAATGAGTAAATGTGAGTAGTGTTGTGAAACCCAGCTGCCTCACATACTGTACCACCCTGTCTTATTTAGTTCCAGAGGAGAAGTACCTGACACTAGAAGGCTTCCATAAATTTGCCGTTGACCGTGCCAAGCAGGACATCCGTAGTGTCTGGAGGGCGATTCTGGCGTGTGGTTACGACCTCCACTTGGAAAGGTGAGGCCCTGGAAAAGTCATGACCAGCACTCAGACGGCTGTAACTCAAATACCGTCACATTCACCAGCTGCCTGGCAACAGAACACGTTGTTGACGTCCTTCTTCATTTTCACACTAGTCATCTTAGTGTAACGTAACAAGACATGTGGCCTTTTTCCTGTACTTGCAAATAGAAAACACAGCAACCCACCAGTATACGTTAAATAATATAGAAAAAAAAGCAGCAGAGACGATTTCTGGTCCCTTCCTGTTCAGTCAGCCAGCTAAATTAAGCTAATGCTAGCTTTGTAAAGAATAAATACCACACATGTAAACATTAAACTGCGTGCAAGCTCAATCGTGTTGGAACTTTTTTTTAATCTGTCTACAGATTTCTCTCCTGTACGTTGACGGACTTCACATTTAGCAGCTATTTTTAACATATTAGCTCTGTGTCAGCGGCGCAGCTGATGTGATCCAAACATTTCCAGTACAGCGTTGTAACAAAGTCGTTTAATCCAATGAGTCACTTTATATAAATATGTTGGAGAGTTTCTGTGTTGCGCTGTGTTTCATGATTTATTTTCATGAATACAAATGTTTCAAAAACTGTTTTTGATTCAACTCTGAACACTGAAATGGCGGAGTAATATTTTTAGTGATGAGCCTGATCTGCTGTCACGCTGATTTGAGCACGTTCTAAATGTCTACTTGTCCAATCAGTCAGTGTTAAAATGTGTGAAGCTAGTCCAATTTAAAAACACTCAAGACTAGAGCTGGGCAATATATCGATATCATGATATGAAACTAGATTTCGTCTTAGATTTTGGATATCGTAATATGGTGATATGACATAAGTGTTGTCTTTTTCTGGTTTTAAAGGCTGAATTACAGCAGAGTGATGTACTTTTCTGAACTTACCAGACTGTTCTAGCTGTAATCTGCCATAGACATTATATCCACATAACTGATGATTATTTATCTAAAATCTAAGTGTGAAGATATTTTGTTAGAGCACTAATTGTCAACCCTAGAATATCGGCGCAATATCGATATCGAGGTATTTGGTCAAAGGTATCGTGATATGAGATTTTCTCCCTATCGCCCAGCTCCACTCAAGACATGCTCGTTGAGTGTATCTCACGTCCAAATGCCTCTTTAGCTTTGATAATTGTTATCGTTTAAATATGAGTGACTAAGCATTGTGGGAGGCCTGTGTGATTAACAGCAGCTGTCCTCTGTACCAGGTGCACCTGTATAGACACTCGGCACGCCCAGAAGGCCTGCAGGAAGTGGAATTTGGAAATGGACGTGGCATTGGTCCAGTACATCAACAGGCTGTGCCGTCACCTGGCCATCACACCCGCCCGACTGCACCCCCATGAAGTGTACCTGGACCCCGGAGACACTGCGGATCCCCGAGTGGCCTGCCTGCTCAGTGAGTAAAAACCTTGTTTGTTTGTCTGTGTAGAAAAGACATTCACACCCTCTTTCTACTCTTCCAATAATATTAGTGTTTGAATCCAATGCACACTAGGGCTGTCAACGAATATTTTAAAAAAAAATGTTAACCTTTATTTTTACCAGGAAATAATCCCATTGAGATTCAGAATCTCTTTTTGAAGGGAGTCCTGGGTTTCCCGCAGAAAATTTGTTAGTTAAGGTGGTAGGGTTGGGGGGTTTGCCCTCAGACCGAACACTAAATATAACATTTAAATAATAATATATAATAGTAAGAAATAAGAAAGAGCAAAACAACATTCAAAATGTGCAAAGGTGATCACAGTCACTGCTTCTGGCAGAGCTGACATCTAGCATCGCTACAGGCGATGGAAATAATGCACATAAAATACAAACGGGAGCGAGGGCGTTCAACAATCGCCATTATATCGACTCAACAGGCACGTGCAACCTAGCTAGCAGGTGAAGAACTCAAACAACAAAATCACCAGCTAACTCACTTTAAATTTGCAAGAACTATAGACTAATACAATAACAGGCTTAAATAAACCCAAAACATAAGTTATACGACTTACAGTTCTCACGGACTCACAGCGTGATATCAACTGGCTAGTTATCCTCCAGACAGCGACAGACCACGTCTCTTTTTCTTTCTCTCATTTCGGCCAGTGGGGCGCCCAGTGGTCTGAAGCGCGTCCGCGCTATTCTCCGAGATGCACTTGACAGCCTTTTGTGCAGCTGCTTTTTTTATTTTTTTTTGACGACCTAGTTAAGGCGGTAGGGTTCCCCAGCTTAGGCGGGCCGCCCGAACTGCAAAGTGCTGCGGGAAACCCTGGGGTCCTGGCCAAGACGGCAGTATAATAGTTCCATATTAAAATATAACGGTGAAAAACAGACAACATAAAACGGAAAAAGAGAGTTGGCAATTTAACATCATGTCAACATAATTACCAGCAGTGCTCAGTAACAGCACATCACACAACACCAGTCCTTTATCCTAGTTTTCATTTCATCATTGTCATTGTTGGTAGTTAGTCTAATTTAATATGACTCTGCAATTTATACCAGGATGAGGGTGCAAAAACTTTAAAGGCACTATCACCGGAAACTGTTCGTGTTCGGGGAATGTCATACATGATTTGCCCATATGATGGAAGATTACATTTCCTGGTGGTGACTTTAGTTTTGACAGCCCTAACGCACACTGTCATCTATGGTGTTACATGCATACGTGTAACACGTATATGTATATATGTGTCATACTACAAGTCACACTTTGTCAGTTGTTTTGTCATCTTGTATGTTGTGTGTGTTTTCAGACGTGCCCGTGGAGAGCATGCGCTTGCGTTTTGCTCTGCTGCAGTCCCTCAACAACACCCTGGAGAGTTTCTTCCTGCCGCTGGTGGAGCTGAGACAGACACACACCTATCAGAACAGCATTGCAGCGCTGTTATGTGAGGCCAAAGGTATACGGGATGTAACACGTGAAGGGGGCATAATGGGGCCAAGTCGGTGTGACTGTATCAGTGTTTGGACCTTTTATTGTAAACCTGCCTTGTTAAAACACAAATTTCTGATCAGAGGTCATCATTTACACTCGATCACCGGCTTTCTCCGCTGGTTACAGGTTTGAACTTCTACGACACTAAGGTGACCGTAATGAACCGAGTACTGAATGCCACGGTACAGCGGACAGCTGACCACGCCGCCCCAGAGATTACACTGGACCCTCTAGAGATTGTTGGAGGTACGCTTTCCTTTCACTAGTTCACATGTTTGTTTCCCATTTGATTTACTTGCACTGGCTCTTTGCACACATTCTTTCTAACTCTCTGGCATTTTTGTCCGTCAGGTGAGATCAGATCGTCGGAGAACACGTATTTCTGCCAGGCAGCACGCCAGCTAGCCTGCGTGCCGTCGTCCCAGCTGTGTGTGAAACTGGCGAGCGGAGGAGACCCGACCTACGCCTTCAACATCCGCTTCACTGGAGAGGAAGTTCATGGCACAAGTTAGATTTTTTTCCTTCACGTCTTTCTTTCTGTACCGCCCTGCAGACTTTATTTTACTAGATTTTATTGCCAGAGCCAACTGTAGCTTTGATGATTGTGTCTCTCCAGGTGGCTCCTTCAGACATTTCCTCTGGCAGGTGTGTAAGGAGTTACAGAGCTCGGCTCTTTCCCTGCTGCTCCCCTGCCCCAGCTCTGCAGCCAACCGTAACAAGGTAAGATGTGTTTCTGCATCTGACATGCTCTCACAATGTCCTGTTTTGGACACTGTTGGTCTTCTCAACAAGGCAAACGTATCGGCCCAAATATAAGAATTTTTTTTTTTTCTGTTAATATGTCTCAAAAAGTGGGATTGTCTTATATTCGGGGTGTACACTCTTTAAAGGTCAATATAGATTCACAGCAGCTGATGGCGCCAGAGCACGGGAGTGACGATAGTGAGAGTGAACTGCGGCTCGGGCAGCATATTTTTGTCCGAACTAGAGAGTAATAACTGGGCCCGACCAGAACACGACAGGCATTCTGTTTTTTATGTCCGAACCGACCCGAGTCCGACGCAGGTGATGTAAACGGAAGCACTGAGTTTGTGTCACGCTGTCGAGAGTGCGGCTCGGGACACATACACGTTTCTGTCCATGTGTCTGTCTGGGGACGCTGCTGAAGCTGTGCATGGCTGGCAGACATCAACAGACTCTATGTTTTCCCTAAAAAAGAACTTAATCAGCCCAATTGGTATTATAAAAAGGCCGACCAATAGACTACAGGTTACTTAGATTTTTATACTGTTGAAGGTAAATGCCAAAGGTTGATCATTTACAAATGTTACGTTATTACATTAAATTTAAGGTAATTTAAATGTGACAATTTCATCTAAAAGATATTGAAAACATGATTTTATTTCAAAGTAGTTAACGCGTTAATCGTGATGCAATTAAGGGCCGAGCATAACGTGTTATTTTTTTTTTTTTTAATCGCATGCCGGCATTTATTAATTTATTTTACACTTCACTCGGCTTTGTGTCGTGCCTAACAGGCGACTATTTTGACCCTTTGCCGCACCGTTACTTATCATCAAGCTGCCACTTCCTCGTACTGCAGGCTGCAGGCATGATGGAGCTTTTTATTTTCCAAAACTCCCGGACGGCTCAGTAGACAAGTCGAAAGCCACGTGCACATTGTGTAAAGCCGAATTAAAATATCACCGAAGCACGTCAAGCTTGAGCTACCACCTACGGAGCTAAGCATAGTACAGTTAACGTGACTCAGGTTGATGCTAGCAGACTCAGGCAAAGCACTATTTTGGAGAGTGCTACTTGCCGACCTGTGGATGAAACCAAATCCAAAAAAAATTACTACAGCTCTTGCGAAATGGGTGAAATAATAAACAAATACAAATCTTAAAATCAAGTTCATAAAGTAACTTTCTTTGCATTCATTTTATCCCCAATCAAGATCCACTGGTAAGAATGGCTTTCCATTGTTAATATGTACTTAAAAACAGTTCTGAAATGCAAAATAATATAATTTTAATCATGTGATAAAACATGCGATTAATCGTGATTAACTATAGAAATTCAACGATTAATCGTGATTTTAAAAAAGATTAATCGTTTGACAGCCTTATTTGAAAGATGTTAAAAAACAACAGCCTACCTTGGTTTATTCCATACCATTGTTTTAATATCATTATTTTAAAATAAAATGATTTTTATTTATAAAATAAGGTTTGGTCTTCAAAAGGTCTTTTTCCAAAAAAATTTGTCTTGGGAAAAAGAGTGGGGTCGTCTTATATTTGGGCCTATACGGTACTGTATGTTCTAGGATTGGACCGCCTGCATTCTCAATGTCTCCACAGTTTTAAAACCTCACTACGAAATGTTAGGAGTTTCGTTCTCGGTAAGTGCAGAGAGCGTTTTGTTCTCAGAGTCCTATCTTGCACCATGAAGTTAAGTACAGACGCCGTCGTATCAGTCATTGTTGTTTCCTGATGTCCTCAGGGGAAGTACATCCTGACGCCTTGCCCGATCAGCTATGCAGAGGAACAGCTGTTGCACTTCTTCGGTCAGCTGCTCGGCATTGCCATCCGCGCAGATGTTCCCCTCCCTCTGGACCTGCTGGGCTCCTTCTGGAAGGGTCTGGCGGGCGAGGCCCTCGACCCGGAGCAGGACCTGCAGGAGGCCGATGTGCTCACATACAACTACGTCAACAAGTTTGAAAATGTAAGGGACCAGAGGCCTGTACTACGAATCAAGATCAACATGCCCTGGATTTATTTCAGTTACCCGGCTTCACCTAACCTAACAACTGCAGTCCCGCGTAAGCTGTATCACGACGCTGGTTAACAACTAGTTCAATCAACCCAGGGTTTCCCAATCTAGCGGCGCGCACGTTCACATAAAAGAGGCGGGGTTTGCACAGCACGACCAATCACAAACATCTACCAGAGCCACATATTTTATATAAGAAGAGCAGACTATAATTCTACATAAATATGAAGAACACTGACACGATTTAACAGGCAAAACGCAATACAGTCGCTACAGCTGCTTCCTAAAACAGGAAGGAAAGCTGGCAGAAAATAGCCGACGCTGTAAATGCATAAATCACAACGCTTATTAATATCACTTCCCCATCAGTGAGGCACAAGATCTGACCATAATTACACTTGTTCTTTCCATAAACTGTCGTTGCTTTAGCCTGTTATTTCAGTTGCAACCCTGGCAGTGGTAAGCGATTGTGAGAGCAAATAAAAAAAAAAATATAAAAACATAATTTAAACCGATGTGCGCATTGGCAACACACGGCTCAACAAGCTAACAAAGATACGTAACTCCCTCTGCTGAAAATCTATATCTTTCATAACAGTACCCATCAGGGAATGTTAACGGGGTTGTCGGTCTCTAAATGTTAAATTAACTTTTATGAGCGCATCTCTCTCTCTCTCTCTCTCTCTCTCTCTCTCTCTCTCTCTCTCTCTCTCTCTCTCTCTCTCTCTCTCTCTCTCTCTCTCCGCGCACCGAGCTCCGCCTGATCAGTGACAACGCTGACAACGGTGGCGCCGGTATCAATCGAGCGTTGATTGGTCGGTAGGCGGTGCTTTTACACCAGTTGATCTCTAATCTCCAATTTGACCTGCTCCCGACCAGGTTAGGTTTTCAGCATAAGTTACCACGGCGATTGAACCCGGTAACAAGTGATCCACCGTCGTGGTACAGAAAACCCTGGGTTGAACCTGAAGTTACCTCGTTAACGCCAAATCTTTCTTCGTAGTACAGGCCTCAGTAGTGTAAACCTCATGTCTTTCCCTGCTAGGAATGTTGATGTTTAACCGTTAACCAACAATTAGAACTTACAATATTATATATATTATTATTATTACAATATTATTGAAACGATAAAAGAAAAATAGGCTATATAATCTAATTCGTAACGGCTAGTTAACTTGTAAGTGCTAATTTTGTACTCACACGTTGCGTTTTTACATTAAGAGCTACGTGCCACTATATCGATGAGGACTGGTGGTTAAATGGGCCGTCCTAAACACAGAGTATGCAAGGCAGACACAATATTCACACACAGCTAACAACCTCGAACTGGGCGGATATACGCTCCGTGG
>NC_050174.1:34328589-34348589 GCF_008315115.2 Sander lucioperca | reverse complement strand
ATTGCAAACATATTATATTAATGCTAGAAACACTCTCATACAGGCATCCACATTTAAAAATTGCACATAGCCGTATTGACATAGATCAGTGGTGGGAACTATACTTCAGCAGCATTATTCAACGCACTCATGGCTGTTGGATAAAAGCTGTTTTGTAGTCTGTTTGTTCTCGATTTCGTGGACCTGTATCTCCTGCCTGACGGCAGTAGTTCTTACAGTAGTGTGTGACCGGGGTGTGATGAGTCCTGTAGGATGGTTTTGGCCTTTTTGAGGCAGCGGGTGCCAGCCGCATGTGTAAAATATAAGATATAAAATACAGCGGCTGTGGATGAGAGGGGAGTTCACTGCTGGAAGTCGGAGTCGTTTCGGCTCTGGTGATTTTCCTTTGGCGCTGACTTAAACCTCTTTGTGGGGCGCCAAAAATTCCTCTTTGCAGGACGAACCCTAACGCCTCATAGGTGCTGTAGGTGATCGTGTTGTAAAGGACCTTCCTGTTCTGTTTTCTTCTCTCCAGGTCAGCCCGACTCACGCTACATCCGTGTGGAGACCTGTATGTTCATGGTGAAACTGCCCCAGTACACCTCTCTGGACGTGATGCTGGAGAAACTGCGATACGCCATCCACTACCGCGAGGACCCTCTCAGCGGCTAAGACCACTTGACACCCCCATATTCCCAAGTGTATATCCCTGCCCCCCCCCCCTCCCCCCCCACCCACCGTTCTTTAAACCCCGCTGCTCCGACGCAACCACACATTTCATTTCATTTGATTTCAGGTGGCTATGAACGCTTTGCATGTTTATCCCTGCTTCCTTTTTTTGAAATGTATTATTACACGCTTTACACAAATACTTTCTTTCACATTTATGTTTGACATTTGATTTCTTGTGAAGAATTCAGGGAAGAAAATCTGACGCTGTTGGCAGGCGTCTGTTCTGGTTGCACTGAGTTTGTGGATGGCATTGAAGTGATACAACTGTGACACAGTTGGTTTTTTTTTCCGTATTGGTTTGTTTCCCCTTCCCTTCCCTTGAACAGAGGGCGTAACAAGGTTCAGTCAAGTTCTGTGAATTTAAACTAAAATAGGATGACTTCAGATCTGCACTTTTTACAGTTTGCAAATTGAATTCATAATTGCTCATCCCTCTTTCTGCGGGAACAATTCAGTGTCGAAAGCTCGGTCTCAGCAAGGCTATGAGTTGCAAAACTGTAAAAAGCAACAACCAAACTGTTACTCTTCTACTGCTTGACCCAGCTGCCTCCCTCTGTGGGGGTGATGTTCAGAAACATGCTTTCGCTGTCTCTCCAGAGGGTGATTGATGCTGGTTGCATGTGAAGAGGAAAAAAAACATGATTTTCCATAGAATGATCTGATGTTTGAGGCTACATCCACACTACTACCTTTTGGTTTAAAAACTAGTATCTTGTGCCACGTTTACGCCTCGCGTCCGCACTACTGCGGCGTTTCCGAGCCCCTAAAACTTCAACATTTGGAAACACTGCTGCCCCCGTTTTGGTTAGACAACTCCGGGGTTGCTTTGTAGTCTGGACGGAGACAAACAGAGACATTTGGAAACGACGACGCACGTCAGTCAGTCTTATCTGTTAGGTAGCTTACAGACCTTTCAGTAACAGTTCCACCTCGTCCTCGCTCCAAGATAATAAATCCCTGCTCTTACTTTTCACCGTTGTTCTTTCGCCAAAGTAATTTCTGTATTTTAAAAATGTAAGGAGTAGAAAGTACAGATAATTGTGTGCAAATGTAAGAAGTAGAAGTATAGATACCCAACATTTCTACTTAAGGTAACAAAGTATTTGCACTTCGTTACTTGACACCTCCGCACGGCGTTGATTTACCGCAGACGCATAATCGGCCTTAAGGGGGTATTACAACTATGCTGATGGAGTACATGTTCTTGCTTGTACTTCACTTCACTGATCGTTGTTTTCCAAAGTGTACCATAAGGTTCCTAGATTGCTTATCCACCTTCAGGCAATCTTTGGTTTCAGTTAATCGCATATCCCTTATGAAAATCACCTCGCTGCTTGACACAGGGACTGTTCCTCCAGAACCAGACCAGCTCTCTGGGCGGCTTCCTGCCTCATTCATCCATGATTTTCAACCGCAGAGTAACGACAGACAGTCTGCTTCCTGTTTACACCGGCACATCTGTGATGTCAGACGTGTTAATATGGACGGAGATTAGTTCTGCTACTGGAGCTGAAACTCTTGTGTGGACGGAGATTGTTTTTGTCTCAAAAGGTCGCTTAAAAATGAAAGCGTAGCTGTGTGGATGTAGCCTGAGACGGAGGTACGACTACTAGCTGAAAAAAAAATGAAATGCGTGACGCAGCCTATTTTTGAACACTATGTCGGCGACGGGCAGGCAGGAGATGTGCTGTACAGGATATTATGTAGTTTACTGCCTGTTTAAAAAAAATAAAAATAAAAAAACACAAACCACTAATGGACAAACTAATTAATGCCTATATAAACTGAAAACATGTTATCCAAGTCTCTGAAGAAGAGGGTATTTAAGTCATGTAAAAAGTCATATTAATCTGTTAGTTTATGAAATTGCTCTTTTGATTTTTTGGGTAGCTTTGGCGGCATGTTAGGTCAGGTCGATCGGACGATAACGAGAGCATTTCAGGTTTGTGAAACCTGCGCTGCTGCTTTCGTGAAACCGGGAAGGAGATGATATTTCTCACGGGCTACGTCTCAGGTTCTTAAATTGCAACCACGTTTCCTTCACTTACCTGCTTCCCTTCCTGGCGTCTTAGTCCGTCCCAGCGAGGAAGCACGGGAAAGACGCGAGGAAATCATGCGAAGGGGAGAGGAAACGAGGAGATGTGTCTTTAGAGGGATGAGACGTCCTTTTCCTCTGAAGCGTCACGTTAATTTGTCAGCTGTGTGGGCGGAGTTAGCAACAGCTTTCAGCTGCACGGCTTCCGGGAAGGCTGCTCTCATATATCCTCGCTCATAGCTCCTCAGAGATCCCTCTTCCATCCTCCATCCTAGCTCCTCTGGGCAGGAATAAGAGCTTTGAGACGGCCAGAACGACTTGCAATTCAAGCGAGGAGATATCGGATAAGAGAACTGAGATTCAGCCATGAGCTGCTCTCCTACTTTGTTTGTGTGCTACTGCTACTGAATGTGCAACACCCCCCCTCCCTCCCTCCCTCCCGTCCCCAAAATACACAATCTATACACATGTAAACACTGGGGGAGGGGCGGTGGGTTAACTTGCCTTTTCATCGTTTTTCTTTTCCTTAAAGAAGAACAGGATTCTGCTGGTTTTCTTTCTTTTTTTTTGTTGGCCATAACCAAATGTTTAGCTGTGTAAAAATGAAATTGTGGAGAGAGATAAAAAAAAATAATAATAATGTAAATAGACTGAAGTTATGTTTGATAGCAGTTTTTTATGAATTGCTAATTCACTTCACTTTTATGATTTTTTTTTTTTTTTTTTTTTTTGGGTTTGCACTACTTTCTTCCAACAAAAGATTCTTAAAAAAAAAAAAAAAAAAAATCAAGCAAACCATGCGATGTCTGTTGGATATCCGGTTTGTTGTGTTATTTTTTATGAATTTTTTGGAAACAACCAGTACTCATAATCACCTTTTGTCTTGTACTCAGATGGATTCAATCTTACTCATGGTGAAACATGTTTTCTTGTGTGAGTAAAATCGCCATTTTACTTGGATTGGAACTGAAAAACACGACCGAATCGATAATCTGACGCATACTGGGATTGTTGAGTTGCTTGCGATCTTTGGTTGAGTTGTTTTGAAAGGTGACATACCGCTGCTAACAGGGACGCTCTCTCCTCTACTTCCTCCTCCGGGCGGCGAGGGGGGGTGGAGAAGGTTATAAAAAAAAGGACTTATCCATACAAAGAGGTGTTGCGATAAAAACGTGTGCTGTATGTACATTGACTTGATATTTATTACAATTATTTATGGTTGCATTAACTTAACTTTTACTGTCTTACCTCTGCACATCAGAAACGTAACATATCTAAAAATGGATTATACAGATGTAAAGAATCAGATGGCATTTGAGATCTGTGTCACAATAAAGAAATGTCTTCATGTACACATTTCTTTCTCCTGCTTTACAGTACATACTCCACGTCTGTGTTTATTTTAGGTTGAGTCATCTTTATTTATAGAACGCATCTAAAACAACAGAAGTTGACCCAGTCGAGGCAGATAGTTTAACCCTCTGAGGATGAAAGACGCATGATGTTTGATAAAACTCAGACTCCTATATTAACAGGAGCGTGCCTATGTTCCCACATTTCTAAGATTTTTTTCAAAATTAGGCCCTATGTTCCCACATTTCCTTTTTCATAAATTTGTGAAATTTAGAAAATTACAAAATTGCGTCTGAGCTCCAATTATTCAATACTGCGATGTTATTCTCTCCCTCTACTTTGCGGAATATGCAGGTCATTAACTGCATATGGACCAAAAAAAAACAAAACTGATAGACTCTCGGGTCAGAGGTGCAACTGATGGTTTCGAGTGGGGGGACGGGGGGGGCGTAGCTAGGCAGAACGAGGGAGAGAATATCATCGCAGTATTGAATAATTGGAGCTCAGACGCAATTTTATAATTTTCTAAATTTCTGATTCTCTGAATAAAAACAGAAAATTGGAAAAACAGGTTAAAGATCCAATTTTTTAATTTGTCAAAGCGGAAAAAAATGAAAAATTGGATATTGGAACCCATTTTTCTGTTTTTCCAAATGTCCGTTTGTGCTTAGAAAATTGAACTGATAAGCGTTACACTGACCCTTAGCCATCATAGAGATACATTTTTTTACAACCAGTTCCACAGCCTGAAAACTCTGCTTTTGGGTCTCAAAGTTGGTTTGAGTCCAATTCTGTTTTGAGTGTCGCGTAATTGGATTTTGAAAACAGTTTCCCGTCTTTGGTTTGGCGAACATCTAGGCAGCACCAAACGTTACTGTGAGCCTAAATTAAAATGCGGGCCAGATCAAAATCTGCAAGGGGCCAAGTCTGGCCTGCGGGCCTTGAGTTTGACACGTGGTTTAAGATCTAGGTGAATAATTTGTTAGAAAATAAATAAAAAATATTGATTCTAGGGAAAAGAATCAACTTTAAAAACCGTCACAAAAAAAACACGATATATATGTGAATCGACTTTCTTTTCAAAGTCTTCTGCTGATGCCAGGGGGTACGTGGAAACGTTGTGAAGCTTAACCTCGTCTTATCTTAACAATACGTGGAAGCATCTCGTTAAAACATGAAAAGAAATGGTTCTTAATTGGAAGAAATTGGACCTGACAAGTCAAGAAATAGAAAGTAAGTTCATTTTAGTTCTTTTTCCTGTAAGATTTTGCTCAGATAAACATCCAGTTTGTCCAGTTTATGCTTTATAATTGAATGTGTTTTGGGGCAAAATCCTCGTCCTTTCATACTTGCCTGACCAGTAGGTCATGCGTGTCACACGTGTGCATACAGTAGTCCAGGAGTCTTCAACGTTTTTTAGGCCCAGGACCCCTTAGCTGAAAGAGAGATGGAGCAGGAACCCCTTACTACAGTACTGTATATACAGTAGTATGTTGTATAAATGAAGTTGCATTTTAAACTGGGCCTACAATAATGTGTAGGACGGCCTGAAGCCTTTATACCTTTTTATGGTGCAAACAATACTAAGCTATTAAAATAATTGTTGACATATTCATTAGGAATGCACCGAATCCAGATTTTTGTGGTTCACCGAATCCTGAATCCACTGGTTGAGATTCTGCTGAATCCTCGTCCCATCCTCAGTCCATGAACACAGTAAACTCATTAATGAAGTAAACAGTGACTGTCCTTCCTTTGCCGTACCTGAAGTTGCTGCATTTTGGCTGCTGTCTGTAGATTCCTTCATCACAACTCGTATTCTTTCAGATGTTTGATACCAGATGTTGTAACAGCGGTGATGTTGTGTATAGTTTAGGGTCCTCGCCACCACCAGACTAATCAGCATTACAGATTGAACATGTAGCTGGACTTGAATGCCCTTCTTTTGACTGAAAGTTCTGCCAAACTACACTTTTTCTGCTCACCAGTTCCATTTCCACTTCCTCACAGCCTACTGCATTGAACGCTCCACCTACATAAACACCTTCCTGTAATCAACGGCGCCGTCATTACGTCGACCAGCGTAGCGCAAGCGTAGGGTTCGGTTCGGGGGGAAAAAATTCTAAAATGTGGAGCAGTGAATCCTTAAGCTTCTCTGTAGATAGCTACCTTATCTATATAGGCAGAGCTGGAAGAAGTATTCAGCTCCTTTACTAATATCACACTCTAAACATACTCTGTTACAAGTTAAAGTCCTGCATTGAAAATGTTACTTCAGTAAAAGTCTGTAAGTATCATCAGGAAAATGTAGTTAAAGTATTAAAAGTAAAATCCTCCCATTGTAGAAAGAGTAAAGGATCAACCAGTTGTGTGTTTAATGGTCTGATCATCTCAGCGTGACTTGTAGCCGTTATATTGTCGGCTAGTTGACTTTATAATAAAACATCAGATTTTATAAACTACATGTGTTCTGTGAGCAGGAATCTGCGGAAACATATATGGTATGGTATGGTATGGTATTGTATTGTATGGTATGGTATGGTATGGGATCGTATGGTATTGTATTGTATGGTATGGTATGGTATTGTATTGTATGGTATGGTATTGTATTTTATGGTATGGGATCGTATTATATCGTATGGTCAAGTGTAATTTCATTACAGCGTGATCAAAAACATTTCCCTCACATTGACAACTAATGGATTCATCTCTGCAGCGCTGGTACACACTGCTGTGTGCTTAATTAATGTTCTGCTTTGTTAGATGATGAGTCACCTTTAAAACTTCATGATTTACTCATTCATTCAGTCTTGGAAATGTAATTGTGTTTGCCTCTGTCCTTCTCTTAATAAGAAGGTAGGCTACTAAGAACAGAACTGTTCATGAATGATTTAGCTGTATGTGAGAGAGATTGTTGTTTTATGGTGTGAGGAAGTGAGTTCATCTGTAGTTTAACTATCCGCAGTCAGGAGTAGAACAAGTTTGAGGCAGGAAAATTAATCTTTAGGCAATATATTTCACAAATATAATTTATTCATTTTAAAAAATACATTTCAATGTACAAAAGCAAAAGAACCATATTACAAGCACGCAAAATGCAAACGCAAACTAAATCTCTAAATCTATATCTGTGTACTATATTTCACGTTTTCATTTTTCTAAAAGGTCTTTAGTCAAAAATGTCCTCCACTCGAGCACTGTCAACATCACAAGGTTTTAAAATGAAAAGAAAGCAGCTCACTCAAACAATCGTCAAACATTGAAAGCATAAATAAGCATTAAAGGTCCAATATGTAATATATTTACTGTAATAAATCCAAAAATGACCCCAATTCATCATCAGATATTAAGGAAACATGCTAAGTTGAAATACTATCTTTTCTGACAACAATGCTAATGCCAGTATTTTCTCCTTTTGAAATTCTGTTTGTGTTTTGGCCTGCGTGTTGGTATCAACGGCCCAGTTTGACAGCCAGGCCGGGTTGAAGATATACCTGTAGAAACGTAAACCCAGCGCGCTCCAGCTGTAACGTTAGTACAGCCACGAAAGCAGCAAACAAACAAAACGGGATCAACGGAGATAGATTCTACCCGACCTAAAACAGCAACCTTACAGTTGCGTGACCAGAGACGTTACAAACCCCGGGTAAATATTGGAGATGTATTTAAAAGACGGAGACAGCTTAGAGCCCAAAAGGATGGCGAGTTGGCTAATTTCCTCCTGACCAGGCAGCTTAGCATTAGCATCAGGCTAATTTATCACAGCTACAAGGGACGGGCATTACAGCTAGAGTACCCAAATTGGTTACTCGCAATAACAATTAAGACACTGCCAGTAAAGTGATCCCGACTGGTCCTGGCTAATGCCGCCATGCTAACCCTGCTAACTGCTAACGTTACCGGAGGACCAGGCAAGCGGAGCCACGGCTGTTTACAACGTGTAGCCTGTTCAGCGGCCGTAGCCGATAACAGTGAGTTATTTTAAGCCAAGAGAGGGACGCTGTAAATCGGGAAGAGAGGACCGTGAGTTTGCAGTGTGTTTGGCGATTGTTGCCGTAATTCTAAGCCAATAAAGTGTGTTCAGTCGGGTGGAAAAGGACGGCAAGGTAGTGGTATTTTTAGCGGTTCTCACCGTAATTCTAAGGCGAGGAAGTGTGTCTGTCCGTCAGGTGGAGAGGACAGCGAGGTTGTTGTTTTTAGCGGTTCCTACCGTAATTCTAAGCCGAAAAAGTCTGCCTGCCAGTTGGCTACAGAGCTCCGCGTGAGCACGGGCTTTTATGACAATATAGCCAGCATCTAACGTTAGCTACTCCGCTGTGCTGTGGAGTAATGTCTGGCTATGTGAGACAAGCGCCTAGCAACATTCTTGTGGTTGCTGCGGTCTCAGACTGGCAACCAACGTGAACTTCGAGTCTGGGGAGGAGGGGGGCCGAGGAGACGACTCTCTCCAGTATTTTACTTTTCCCCAATCTCTCTCTACTGTTTTTTACAAGTTAGTGACATTCGCATAAACAACATGTTGTACAGATAAGTGATAACAAAAGGAGCACTCTCCAGTATTTTGAATTTGTACTGCAGTAACTATTTTAAACACTAGCTGTCAGTATTACATATTGCACCTTTAAACGGCCAAAAAAAAGCTTTAAAAGAATCAATAATAAATAATAATAAAAGCATAATCTGGAAAATCTGGTCAGTCTCCGAGATCAGGAGCGTCTCACAGTCTGGAATGAATAATTGGGTTTATAAATGGAGTTTAGCTGATGGAGGAACAGAAATGTAAAGAAAATGTCAGGAGTGACAGAAGTGGTTACGCTAGATTAGAGCTGTAATCGGGCCTTAGAAGTTCGGCCCGAAAAGGACCGAGCCCGACAGAATTAGGCCCGAGCCCGACAAGTATATTTTGATTGACAGCTTTTTAAAAGCCCAAACCCGTTTACAGCCCGACTGTACAACAGGCCGTCTACACACGCACACGCACCACTGGGCAGAAAAGGGAGAGAAAGAAAAAAGAGACTGCACCGCACGCACACAGCCTTTCGTCTTTCGTCAAGAATGAGTAATTTATAATTTTTTGTTAACATAATTTATTCATGACTAACGTAGGCTATAGGCCACTTGGACGTTGGAACAAAAAAATAAAATAAGTCTTCCAGAGGCCAGCCTCTGTTTCACCTCCTCAGCATCCATTTACACGTTAATCGAAACGCATCACCTGACCGCTCATTTACCACGCAGCCCGGAGCCCGAGCCCGA
The DNA here is from genome assembly GCF_008315115.2 of Sander lucioperca. Lineage (NCBI taxonomy): Eukaryota > Metazoa > Chordata > Actinopteri > Perciformes > Percidae > Sander > Sander lucioperca. Next base: position 34,339,234 of record NC_050174.1, on the reverse strand, counting down.
GCCCAGACCGTGTAAAATGATAGAAATTAGAAGTCCCATCGGGTTCGGGCAAAGAGCTTCAGCTCTACGCTAGATCATCCCCAGCTGTTTCTTCAGCCTCCTCAGCTGCTCCATGCTGATGTTGTTTCCTCCGCACACCACGACGACCACGGGGCCCAGACACGGCGCCATTTCCCCCTCCGCCTGCAGACGTCGGATGACGCCGCTGTACACGGCGGCCAGAGCCGCACCGCACGCCGGCTCCACCAGAACCTTCTCATCGTCTGAGGGAAGAAAACAGGATGGAGGTCAGTCTCACTGCGGACGCTTGGCTTTTTACATCTGCTCTATGGATGCAACTAGGGTTGCAAAATTCCGGGAATTTTCAAAGTTGGAAACTTTCCATGGGAATAAACGGGAATTAATGGGAATAAACTGGATATTTTTAATATTGCTTGTTATAATACTGTTAGTCTATAACAGGGAACTTAAATGTAGTTGGAAAAAAAACATCTTGCAGCATAATCTTGGTTAAAACAACCTGATTTAATGCAACTTCAGTTGAATGTCCTCCCTATATTTGTCGCACGCACGCAGTAATCAGCATAGGCTACTACATACTGGCCAACATTTAGTTTTTAAAATACGGGAGGTTTTATTTTTTTTTATTTTTTTTTTTGGTGGGGGGGGGGTAAGACATATATATATATATATATATATATATATATATATATATATATATATATATATATATATATATATATACTAACCATAGTAAATCAAAATTGCAATGTTTCCAAAATTCCCCAGCTAAACTTTCCATGGAAAGAAAATCCAGTTTATTCCCATTAATTCCCGTTACTTTCTGTTAATTCAAAGTATCCGGAAAGTTTCCGAAAATTTCCTTTGCAACCCTAGCTGCAACTAATGATCATTTTTTATTATGGATGAATAGATTAGTTGTTAGTAGGGCTTTGTTAGGGTTAGATGCCTTGAAGTCGATGGTTAGGGGGTTAGGGTTAGGTGCCTTGAAGTCGCCACTGGGGGCTTAAAACACCATCGAGTACGTATTTCCTGCCACCACTAGGGGGCGCTAGTTTGTGAAACGCTCCTGTGGGTCGGATTAGAGGGAAGGAACAAACGACTGATAACCTCGTATAGTTTGGAGGACTCGTTTTCTCCACATCTCAAAGATATCGTTTACTGTCACAGCAGAGTGAGGAAACTAGACAATATTTACATTAAAAAAAAAAAATTCTCCACAAAAAATGACTCAAACCAATTAATCGATTGTGAAAACAGTTGGCGATTCATTTAATTTAGCAGTTGACTCTTTGCCGCTCTGATGTGTTGAGCTGCAGGTTGCACTCACCTACGAAGCGTTCGACGGCTTGAACGGCCTGCTGGTCTGTGACGACTTCAGAGAAAACCGTGTGCTCGCCCACCAGTTTAAACGTCTGTGCAGAGACCCGCGTCAGGCCCAGCGTGGTCGCCACACTGGAGAAGACAAAGAGAAAGGTCAGTCTTTGACTAAAGTCAGATTTAGGGACCTGCGGAGGCTCCACACAGAGCTTTAGCCTACGTAAGTGGCCTGAAGTTTATACTTGGTGTGCGTTGGTATGTGTGTCGATCTCTATAAGAGAATAGCAGGGCCGGTGTGTGTGTGTGTGTGTGTGTGTGTGTGTGTGTGTGCGTGTGTGTGTTTGCATCTGTGTGTGTGTGCGTGTGTGTGTTTGCATCTGTGTGTGTGTGTGTGTGTGTGTGTGTGTGTGTTTTTGCATGTGTTTGCATGTGCGTGTGTGTGTGTGTGTGTGTGTTTGCATGTGCGTGTGTGTGTGTCTGTGTGTGTGTCTGTGTGTTATGTGTGAGTATATAGTGTACAGTGTATATCGCACAGTACACAGCTAGCAGTAGGCTAACGTTAGCTGCTGTCGAGTATAGTGTTAACTAGCTAGCGGTAGGCTAACGTTAGCTGCTGTCGAGTATAGTGTTAACTAGCTAGCGGTAGGCTAACGTTAGCTGCTGTCGAGTATAGTGTTAACTAGCTAGCGGTAGGCTAACGTTAGCAGCTGTCGAGTATAGTGTTAACTAGCTAGCGGTAGGCTAACGTTAGCTGCTGTCGAGGATAGTGTTAACTATCGTCACATGCAGCGGTGTTTGTGTTTCCTGTAATGTCTGTTTCAGAGCATCAGAGAGAAGAGCAGACATATCAGTGGCACCAGATTTTCGTCTGTATGCAAACGTCAATATGGAATGGATTAATCTGCGTTAATTTTTTTTACGCGTTATTTTTTCTGAGATTAATTAATCAAAATGAACGCATTATTTTGAGAGCCCTAATATATATATATATATATATATATATATATATATATATATATATGAGTCATATTTCACATTTTATCTGTAAGCACACTGTGTTTTCACATTCATGTTCTTACAAGAAGTTTGTTGTTAAAACTTACTACGTAATATCTAATACTGACACACACTTAGAGAAATGTGGATTAATGTGTGTTGTCCTTATAAATAAAATAATTTAAACTATGTGAGAATGATGTAATTATCTGATCGTATCACCTGGTGATTTCCGGTAACGTGACCAGCTCCCTGGCCTTCATGGCTGCGTTGAGGCTGTGTGCTCCCAGGGTTTCCATGGCGACGACGGGCACGTCAGCCCAGTGGGCTCTTCGCAGCCCCTCCACCACCCCGTTCAGCAGCCCTCCGCCCCCCACCGACAGCACCACCGCTCCGGGCTTCTCCGTCAGCTCCTTCTCCAGCTCCGCCACCAGAGACGTGTGGCCCTCCCTGCGCACACACACACACACACACACACACAAACACGCATGCACACACACACATGCACGCACGCACACACACACACACACACACACACACACACACACACACACACACAGAAACGCATACACACACACACACACACACACACACAAACACGCATGCACACAGACAAATAGACAGACAGACAGACACACACACACACACACACACAACAACAACACACCAGCCTTAAAAATTGGATTTGATTTTTTGAAGAGGAGACATTGCAGGTGAGAAGCGAAAATTACTTTACGTTAGTAAAATAAAGTTTTATTTCCACTAGTCTACGGAAGATTAAAAACGCAAAATCTCTAAATGCATTGCATGTAGTAATTTCTGTCCTTCTTTCTTGAATGCAAGTGCGCTGTAAAATGCTTGTCATATCACGAGACACCTGTGATATCAGTATTTTTATTGTCTGTGACGTAGTATGTGAATGAATTATTGGGCCTCAAAGTTAGACACACTTTTTCTTTTAAAGGGCGTGCGCCCGTGAGCACCCACGGAAGAAAACATAAACCGGCGCCTATGCTCCTCATGACAGATGTGACAGATTTCTGCACAGTACATGTTAATCTACATGCTTCCCAACCCCTGGAAGACAGACGGACTGAGATTGTCTCACCAGATGAGCGGATCGTCGAAGGGAGAGATGAATATCCAGCTGGGGTTGTTTGCTACGAGCTGCTGTCCGTATTCAATGCTTTCATTCAGAGCCTAAAAGAGACAGAAAGACACAGCTTCAGTCTCAGTCTGTTCTGAATGTCAGTATGGGATGAAGAAAAACAAGAACATAATAATACAAGTGTACAAAATGAAACTAGAATCCACCTTTACTTACTTTTTTCCCTATGTATGCTTAAAAATGTGGACTCTTTTAAAATGTGGACTCCTTTAAAAATCAGTTAAAGACTTTTAAAACAGGCTTAGGGTTGAGCTGTTGGCACTTTATTCTTCATTGAAATTTATTGAAAAACATTCTGGTACAGGATATAAAATCCTCTATTCCAGACTCAAGCAACATAAAACAAATATATATATATATATATATGTATATGTATATATATATATATATATATATATATATATATATATATATATATATATATATATTCACATTTTAACATGTTGTTTTCATAAAACACATTCATTTCATGATTGAAATTTCTACCAATTCATAAATAAGTTACATAAATTACTGACAAGCTTTATAATTATACATTACACCTTTTGACAGGCAAAATGCATCCAACCTATTCTTAAAGGAATTAATTGAAGGGGAACGCACAACTTCTTCTGGAAGCTCGTTCCATGATTTTACCGCACGGATTTTACCACATGGAGTGTGAAAAAAGTTCTTTCTCTTTTCAGACAGGCATGTTCTAGAGCAGGGGTCACCAACACGGTGCCCGCGGGCACCAGGTAGCCCCCAAGGACCACATGAGTAGCCCTCAGGCCTGTTCTAAAAATGAAAATTGAATATTGATATTATCTGTTTCCCACCTTGATAAGTCATTGTTGATATTTATTGTGAGAAATCATTAACGTGATCAGTGTCTTCACATAGATGAGTATCATTAATCATTAATAATCATATATAACTAAACGCAAACTGAGCAAATTGGTTATTTCAGAAGAGCGTATCAAACTGGTAGCCCTTCGTATGACTCAGTCCCCATGAAGTAGCTCTCAGTTTCTAAAAGGTTGGTGACCCATGTTCTAGGGTAAAGTTTTAAAGAATTCCCTCGTGTCTCGTACCTATTGCTCCAAAACTGAAAGATAGGCTCAAACGTTACATCATATATTTCATTGTATAAGCTTATACACCTGGATCATATCACCTCTGTATCTCCTGTACACAAGAGTCGGTAAACTTAATGTTCTCAATCTATCTTCATAAGACATATTTTTCATTCCTGGAATTAATTTAGTAGCTCTTCTCTGGACCTTATGTTTTACTTTGTAACGTCCTGTATTTCAATGATTATTGGTTAATTTCATTGCAGCGAATACTTATATCGTAGAACTTCCTGTTTTCTTATGTGTGTGTTGTATATTGTATTGTTCGTACTGACCATATATATAAAGTGTATGAAGTGTAAGACCAGATGAATTTCTCCTTGCAGGATAATAAGGTTTACTTGTCTTGTATTGTATGAGTGAATCTCTGTGGAAAGACGTAACATGAGACTGTTGAGTTTGACCGACCTTGCCGTGGATGATGACAGTGGCGCCCTCGTCCTTCAGCCGCTCCACCGTCGGGCTCGGTGTAACACTTGGAACAACAATGGTTGCAGGAACCCCGAGCTGACGGGCAGAATAAGCTGCTGCCATGCCAGCGTTTCCTCCTGTTGGGAATAATAGACAGCTTTTTGTCTTAACTGTTGTGTGCAGCCTTTAAAGACTGAACTGAGCATGTTGTGCTGACAGTGTTTGGCTGTTATGACCCTGTAAGTCCTTTTTTTCTGGGAAAAGATGGCCCAAAACATACTTTTTATAAGCGTGGTTACCATAAAGTATCTCGAGAGCACGATATACTCTCTGGTGCTCACGCAAAAACGTTACTCGTGAGCACGAAATACTTTCACATGCTTACAAGAAACCAATCTGAGTAGGAGTCCAAATCTTCCTGAAAACGCAACGAAATGTACCTGACAGTGTCATCAACAAACTTAAAGATGATGAGGTAACTGTTAACTGATTTCAAGCTCTGAATGACGTTAGCAGTACTTATTTAGCATCCTTTTGCAAGCCTTAGATCGGGTTCTAGTGAGCATCAGATACTTTCTCATACGCATAAAAAAATAAATAAATTCCACATGTCCCTCAAGGCCCGCAGACCAAATCCAGCCCCTCCCAGATTCTGATCCGGCCCACATATAAATTTAGGTTCACAATACATTTTGGCCCACCTAGATTTTGTCACTTTTTCCCGACGTTTTTGCCACTTTTGCCGAAGTTTTTTGGCGCTTTTTTTCCATGATGGCTGAGGAACTTCTTGCTGACTTTTTTAGGACTTTATGTCGACCAAACTGTGAGTGAGAAGACTATATCAGACATGCAATAATACAGTCAAAGATATTTGACTTTTTTGATTAAATAAAAGCATGTCAATAAACTCTACACGTCTGGGCCTGGATGTGATTCTTATTTTCCAGTCTGGCCCATAATGAAACTGAGTTTGACACCCTAGCTTTAGGGGATCCGTACCCAAAATACAATTTCTGCCTACATCACTGGTTGGGACCAAAAAGAAATTTACATAGTCAAATACGCAGAGGCGATGAACGACTCTTGCATTGATTTTTCTTTGTGCTTACCTGAACAGCAGACAAAGCGCTCACATCCTCGCTCTGCCCACTACGAGACAAAACAAGACACGGGACAGTCAGAAACCTGAACGTTTTCAGGGTAAAAATAAGTTAGCAGATTGTTAGCAGATGTTTAAACTGTTCCATACTGGTTCATCTCACACCACAGGACAGTAGAGCTGCAAAGATGAATCGATTAGTTGTCAACTATTAAATTAATCGCCAACTATTTTGATAATTGATTAATCAGGTTGAGTCATATTTTTATGAAAAAACAGTCAAACTTCTCTGTTTCCAGCTTGTTAAATGTGAATATCTTCTAGTTTCTTCTCTCCTCTGTGACAGTAAACTGAATATCTTTGAGTTGTGGACAAAACAAGACATTTGAAGACGTCATCTTGGGCTTTTTGGGAAACACTGATCCACATTTTTTGCCAGGTCGTTTGCTCCCCCCCTCTAATACGACCCACAGGAGCATTTCATAAACTAGCGCCCCCTAGTGGTGGCAGGAAATACGTCCTCATATCTAAACCAGAGAAGGTAACGGTTGCGGTTTTAAAGACGTGGTTAACGTTGTGAAACGGTCCCACTTTGGTTAGGTTTAGACACCAAAACTACCACGTTAAGTAGATAAAAAGATGGAGGTTTGGGTTCAAATCAGACGTGACTTCACTTCCTGTTGGTTACCACGTGACGCAGAACGTGACGTAGCTCCGTTTGTTCCGTAAAGTTAAAAAAATTCTGTTTCCTTTTCTTTTCTAACGGGACATGACCCCCGGTCTCCTGGGGGAAAGTCCTGTATTTGTTTGACCCATCCCTCCCCCCCCAACCTGCCTCCTTACCAGGACGCAAATTTACGAATCCTACTATGGCCACGTCAAGACCCGCCCTTCAATAGCATTCACACACTACTATTGGCCAGGCGTCCATGCTTACATGTACAGGTCCTATCCCCTGACCAATTGGCTATCCTAACCTTAACCACTCGAGGTCAATGCCTAACCCCAACCAATGGAGCTGCTATTGAAGGGCAGGTCTTGGCGTAGCCATAGTAGGAAAATAAATTTGCTACCAGGACATTTGGCGCTCCTATACTTCCTCGCCTTACTTCCTGCTATGCTCCCATCAGAACTACTACTGCCACTAGAGGGCGCCGCCACTAGAAACCTAAATATAGGTCAGAATGAGGCTTGAACAATCGACTCATGGGAGCGTTTATTCGGGGGAGGACCGCCTCACAAAACAAGACATTTGAGAACGTCATCTTGAGCATTTTTCACAATGTTCTGACATCTTATAGACCAAACAACTAATCCGTTAATCCAGAAATTAATCCTCAGATTGATCAACAATTAAATAATCGATGGCTGCAACTCTACAGGGGAGAATGACTTACCGTTCTGCAGAGGTGTCCGATGCCCCGGATCTTAAAGGATCCTGTGGGCTGAGATGAATCCAGTTTGAGGTACACGGACGTCCCGGCTACTTTGGTCAGGGCCAGGCTCTGTCTCAGAGGAGTGGCCACATGGAGCTGCTGCTGGGTCTTCATCTCACTGTGGGACACACCAGCAGAGAAATGCTTTCTCACAGAGCCGGAATCGGGCCAAAAATGGTGCCGGTACCCATAATTTAGCAGCTGCATCGCATGTGCCTTGGACATATTTAAATTCACACATATATCTTGTAGGGGTAACCCTGAAAAAGGGATAGACCGATTATCGACCCTGGCCAATCTCTTGTATTGTCCATATTTAACGCTGGTCTCTAGACTTTCTCCTTGCACTATTGGACTTATTTGCACTACCAACATGACACACACTCTCATAGAGCACCTTACCATACATACTGAATCACAGGGTCAGTCCCTGCCCTCTCACTGCAAGCGTCTCATGCTTATACATCCCTTAGTACATTCATGTGGGTGGATTTATTTTATTTAGCATCTTTTCTTTTATTGTCCATATTATTCATGTGGATTTGTTATTTTATCATCCTGTTTATGATGTATGTGTATGTTGTGTGTGATGTCTTTGAGATACTGGGACCTTGAATTTCCCCTTGGGGATCAATAAATTATCTATCTATCTATCTATCTATCTATCTATCTATCTGTCTGTCTGTCTGTCTGTCTGTCTGTCTGTCTGTCTGTTCTACCTCAGAAATTTGGGTTTCTCTCAACTAAATTGTCAAAGAAATAACGTGGATGGTTCTGTACAACGTTCTTCACATGTATGAATAAACGATCAGTTCATTACTTCCATTGAATTTGGGTGTTTTATTCAATTTTATAGCATTTAAAGAAGAAAATTAATAAAAGAACGTTGAAAAAAGTGACAAAAAAGTAGAAAAAAACCCCAAAAATGTCAAAAAGCGCAGAAAAAAACAACAAAGACATCATAAAAAATTATAAAGAACATCGGGAAAAGTGAGAAAAAATTCGTAAAAAGTAACAAAAACGCGTAAAAGTGTCATACAGTTTTAATGTTAAATATTGACCCAGAAACTAAAAAGTTGCATGGTCGATGGGAAGACAGCACACACAAGGTTAAAACAAAGTTTTGTGTTGGAGTTTGTAGCTTTCCAAAATCTTAAATCTGACTTAAAGATTTTAATTTTCACTCTAAATGCATATTGCTTCCAAATATCATATTATATATTATACATATATTGGTTTTACTAACTACTGATAATCTGTATCGGTTGATCCCTTCCCTTAGTAGTCGACACTGAGATCTAAGGAGCCTGATTCGACTGCCGATCTCACAGTGGAAACGCCTGAAAATGTGGTGACTGAACAAAGGATCCTTCCATTGGGCCAGAATGAGGGTGCACGATGTAAATATTCGTGGCTCAGCCCAGACCATGGAGGATCTGGGGGCATGAGATTTTTTTTCCCCATTCACGACAGCTATTTGCACTATTTTTCATGACATTTGATAATAGAATGCCTAAAAATCTGTATATCATTTGGGAAAAACATAACAGTTTCCGAGGAAATACTGATTCGATTAACACAAAGTGTGTGTGTCAGTGAAGGGGAGACTCGTGGGTACCCACAGAATACGTTTTCATTCAGATAGCTGGAGGTCAGAGGTCAACAGACCCCTTTGAATATGTCATGCCGGTTTTTTTATAGCCTAACATTGGAGCATTATTTAGCCACCTTCCCGACAAGCTAGCAAGACATATTTGGAACCAAATGGATTCCTTAGATGTCTAGTTCATATGATACCAATATCGTCTGTCTAGATTTAAAACAGAGCCCGCTACAGCCTCTGAAAGACAAAAAAAGTAAGCCTCAAAGATTCAGGGCTTTTGAGAGAACAGTTGGGGCTTTGGAGTCCCCCCCTGCCGCTCCGCCCCTGCTCAAGAGACAAATCCCCAAATCATTCAAAAAAATCAATTTTCTCATTCAACAAAACCAACTTACCAGTGTTCAGATGGATGGCAGGGTAACAAGCTGTGCTGGAAATCACTGATCCTAAACTTACTTCCTCCCTTCACTCTGCATCTTCAGTGCATAAATACACTCTGGTGCTGTGGGCTCGGCCACTCGCGGACCAATCAGAGCGAGGCATTCTGTCACAGGACCCTCCCACTGACCGGGAGTGCAGACCTTATAGTCTACGGTTCAGGCTGAGGATGATGAATCATTCTTATACTCAACAACCGTTGTCTGGGAAGTATCCCGGTCTGATGTAAGCAGGCTCAACTGGTTTAAACAAGAAGGACTAAATGAGAAAAACAACCGAGTAGGACTTTCCACCGTGTGCTGTCATGATAAAGAGCAGTGGTGTAGTCTAATGTATTTTAGCGAGTACACTGTAGGCCTACTATATAAATATCAGACTGGACATATCATAGTGGGTGGTCTGGGTGTCCTCCCCCAGGGAAATTTTAAGCGTCACAGACTTAATTTCGTGCAGTCTGATAGACTTTTTTTGCACCAATTTACGGTGGAAATCCCTTTATTTAGCCTATGCAAAGAAAAAGAACACAGATGACAATTCAAAATATATCAAAACTATAATGGAAAGTAGCTTATGTTGTTGCGTGTCATGGGGTATTTTTGAGTGGGTATGTGGAAATCCTGGAGCTTTCTCACTGGGTAGGCTACACTGCGTTATCACGTAGATTACACCACTGAGGGGAGCACTGAATCGCGTGTAAAACCATGTTTACCATAACGCTCATGACTTATGACATAATATTCCATAACCCCTCTGTCCCCGTAGTGACATTTCACACGCTGTGCTCTCCGTGTTCCCTCTCTCCTCCCCCTCTCTGAAGCACACACACCGCTGTCTTTACCAAAAGAGTCGCGACTATTTTGGCCCCCGGTGCCCGACTAAAACGTTACCAAAAGCGGGCTCCGTGTGGAGAGGGGACGCTTCAAACCTGAATGATCCGGAGCCTGCTGCTGCCTCGGGGGACATTGTAAAACGCTTACTGTGAAAAAGCTTAACTTAAACAACGATCACCAAATTTCTCTCTCATATTGCTCCTCATAACCA
>NC_050174.1:34308589-34318589 GCF_008315115.2 Sander lucioperca | reverse complement strand
TTTTCTTTCCAAGCAAGGTCCTTGCTGCCCTGCTGAAGAATTTCTGGATTCTCTTCAGCGGGCTCTTCTTCGCTTTAACAGAAAACCCGTCAGCTGTTCTGGCTGCCCTGCTGAAGAAATTCTGGATTCTCTTCAGCGGTCTCTTCTTCGCTTTAACAGAACAAGCCAAGCCTGTGCCATTCGTACGAGTTCTGGCTGAAGGCCCTTCACCTTTGCTCTCTTCATCTGCCTCATCGTCAGGAGGGAGTTCCTCTTCTGCGTAATCCATTGGACACACCAGCATTTTGTCAAAGGACTCTTCCACACTGAATAAACACACACATACACATGACAAGCAATGAAAGAATCAGCCATTCAATCATGCGCCTATTGTAATTGTAGTGGTGAAAACGGAAGTACAGTTCCAGGATAAATCCTGACATCTTGGAAACACAGCTTCAGGAAACACAGCAACAAACTTCGAGCTAGCAAGCTACATTCCACGTAGCCTGGAAATCCAGTCGAACCACGAACGCCGTGCAACCAGTAACCAGTAACCAGTAACATAGCTCAAGCACGGCGTTTGTCGTTCGACTGGTCGTGACTGTTTCCCCAAGATGGCGCCTGCCTGTATACACGAACGGTGCTGTCTTTATAATCTATCTTTTTAATAAACTCTGTCTGTACACTTACAAAGTTCTCAATGCTTCGGTTTACATGTAGGGACCCTCATTATGCTACCGTGGAAGTGTGGTGATATTTTGAGCCTTGTTAGTGTTGTAGAAATAGCGATTTATTTTTACTTTATCCGTGCCCCGACTACTAGCGTTACAAGCTAATTAGCGGTTCGCGCTAAACTGGTCACATTCGATTAGCATGAAAACATACCCCAGAGAACGGTCGACTCGGTACACATGTGTTATTAACCCCTAGGTTCATTTTTGTGCTGGATTTGTCCTTTAATGTCCTGCACCTGTGTCTAATTGTCTCCCCTCCCCCCTCAGTAGGGGTGGTACGGTTCACAAAATCCAGTTTGGTTCGTATCACGGTTTTAGGGTCACGGTTTTCAGTTCTGTACGGTTCTTGTTATTTTTTCTTTTAATCTTTAACACTCCAGAAATATACTTCAGCATATGATATATAGCTAAAATTAGCATATTGAATGCATGTTGCACAATACATGCACACAGTGGCAGTTCTATCTAGTTTGATTTCCGCTGTCATCATAGGTAACATGAAATCTAAAATGTTCCCACACACCAGATTATATACGACGACGCTGGAGCATCCTCCAACTCCGGGCAGCCTTCCTCATCTCTCCCACCTGACATTTCTGCACGTGACGTGACCTGCAGCACTCCACACTCCACCTGAGGAGCGGTCGGCTCGGCGCCTCTTAAAATCTGACGAAAATCTTTTAAACTGACCTTTGTCGATTAAGCAAGCAGACAGATTCAGCAACTGCACGGCCTATTTCTCGCTTAAAATGTTTTCAGAAACACGTTTCGGTGAACTATTTGCGTAAAATACGAGATCGTATTCAGAACGAGACGCCATTAGAGTCTGTTTTGAAATTGGGGAGCAGCAAGAACCACGTGACGCATTCGTCCAATCAGCTGCCATGTGTTGCATTCGTCACGCTCATCCCCCTCGTCGTTTCCAGTAAGTGTTTTAACATAGGTGTATAAAGTGGGCACTACGGCAGTAAGAGGTTAGTGCACATTAACAGTGGACTGACAAACCGTGCGACACACACACGCTCCGAACCGAGACATGCCAACTGAGCGGTTCGGATGTTTTTTCATGAACCGTACCACCCCTACCCCTCAGGTGTATATATTCCCTCCCTTGCTCTTTGTTCTCTGCCAGTTCGGCTTATACCTTAGTATTTTAACGGTCCAGCCTTTTTCCCCGTGAGATTATTTTTTGGGGTGCGGCCTCTAGCTCACCCAGTGAGAGCGTTCGCCTCATGTTGGCTGAGCCCTGCAGTGGCACGGGTTTGAATCCAACCTGCTGCCCTTTGCTGTGTGTCATCCCTCATCTCTCTCCCCTTTTCATGTCTACCCACTGTCACTATAATAAAGGGAAACGCCCCCAAAAATTATCTTTTTGGGCTTTTCCACCTCTAATTTTTGACAGGACAGCTAGGTGAGAAAGAGGGAAGACATGCAGGAAATCGTCACAGGTCGGATTTCAACCCTGGACCTCTGCGTCGAGGCATAAACCTCTCAGTATAAGCGTGCCTGCTCTACCACTGAGCCAACCCGGCCACTCTGATCTGAGTTTTTGACCCGAGTCTGTGTTTAGCGTTTTTTGGATACCGTCGCTAGATTGACCTTTTTGTACTGCCTGCCAGTGTTTTTTTGGAGACTGTTGCCTGTTTTGATTTGTACCGGTGTGTACAATAACTACATTGTGTTTGACTGCTACTGCGTGTCTGAGTCCTGCTTCCTGAGTCCTCTGTTTGCCCCGCCTGACATAAAGATTTACAAAGAATATGTTTACGGCATTTACTAACTCTACTCTAACTGGGACGTTTTGTACAGTGGCCCTGAAGGACAAAACACAACAACATCTCAGAAAACACCACAGCAAAAGTAAAAAAAACAAAAGGACATTTGGTGAGAGTCCAGAAATCCTAAAAAAGAAGAAGGACTTCCGTTTATTGCAGGACGAATCATCTTCCAATACATGTCTACCTTTTCCGGTTTGAGCCTCACCAATGTCGTTTAGTTGTTTTTACTTTTGCTGTTGTGTTTTCTGAAATGCTGTTGTTTGTCCTTCAGGGTCACCATAGTTTTGGGACTGATTGGTGGGATTGCTGTGGACGAAGTACACATGGAGATGCACTGGTAAGAGCTCATAAGGTTTAACCATGTATCAGCTAATTTAAATAGCTCACGTTACTGTATTGGGTCAACATTTAACTTCTGTGTATTGGCAAGAATCAGGCGATACGATACATATCACGATACAGGGGTCACGATTCAATATATTGCAATATATTTCGATACTGTGCGTAAGGCGATATGTTGGGATAATTTTAGAAAAACTAATATTTAAAAAAAGACATGATATGCATAAAAGTCAAAGAAGTTTACTTTAGGTCAACAATTCAGTACACAGAAAATCAAACTGCCAGTTTGGGATTGTGGTTCCCAGGTTCTTAGTGAGCTAATGTTTATATGCTAAAGTAGGCCAAAGTTCAGCCATAGCTACATTGTTAGCTTCTAGCAAAAAGTCAGGCACTGCTAGACACTGTTAGGTGCTGTTAGGCGCTGCTAGGCGCTGCTAGGCTCTGTTAGGTGCTGTTAGGCGCTGCTAGGCGCTGCTAGGCACTGCTAGGCGCTGTTAGGCGCTGCTAGGCGCTGCTAGGCGCTGTTAGGCGCTGCTAAGCACTGCTAGGCGCTGCTAGGCTCTGTTAGGTGCTGCTAGGCGCTGCTAGGCTCTGTTAGGCGCTGCTAGGCGCTGCTAGGCTCGGTTATGCGCTGTTAGGCGCTGCTAGGCTCTGTTATGCGCTGTTAGGCGCTGCTAGGCTCTGTTATGCGCTGTTAGGCGCTGCTAGGCGCTGTTAGGCTCTGTTAGGCGCTGTTAGGCGCTGCTAGGCGCTGCTAGGCTCTGTTATGCGCTGTTAGGCGCTGCTAGGCGCTGCTAGGCTCTGTTATGCGCTGTTAGGCGCTGCTAGGCGCTGCTAGGCTCTGTTATGCGCTGTTAGGTGCTGCTAGGCGCTGCTAGGCTCGGTTATGCACTGTTAGGCGCTGCTAGGCTCTGTTATGCGCTGTTAGGCGCTGCTAGGCTCTGTTATGCGCTGTTAGGCACTGCTAGGCGCTGTTAGGCTCTGTTAGGCGCTGTTAGGCGCTGCTAGGCGCTGCTAGGCTCTGTTATGCGCTGTTAGGCGCTGCTAGGCTCTGTTAGGCGCTGCTAGGCTCTGTTATGTGCTGTTAGGCGCTGCTAGGCGCTGCTAGGCACTGTTAGGCAAGGACACTAGTGGTGCATCTCAGCATAGCCATCTAGCGGTAGGGAGTTTAAACACAACATAAACGTGAACTACTGTATTTCATGAATATTTTTGAACGCGAACTGAAACTGCGTTTTTGAAAATCTATTATTGCTAAATAAAATATCACGATACTCAAGTGTATCAATTTTTTCTTACACCCCTATTTAATATTGTATATGGCGTTTACTTTTGGTGCAAATGTTCCACCAAAACAAGTTCCTTCCAGAGACTTTTTAGCAGAGCCACCGTTGCTGCGTCTGGAGCTTAGCCAAGACGATTGTGAATGGTTTAAAGAAGTGCAACCAACCCAGAGCGTTTTTTTCTCCTATCCCAGAATGCATCTGTGGTGTAGCTGACACACAGTAACTTACTACTCGCTGGTGTCCATCTCATCCATCAGATGGGCCAGTGTGACAAATGGGTGCTGGATAGCCTTCTCCGGAGCGATCCTCTTCTTTGAGTTCGTCTGTAGAAGAGATTTCAGGAGACTCACAAAAGCTCTTTGGTCCTCCAGTTCAATAGGTTGCTCGATGTCTACCTAAAATTGAAAGAAAGTGTTCACTTTATCTCCTCCTGTCTCTTGGTTAGCTAGCCTGTTTGCTGCTGGGGCTCAGTTCTCAACGCGGTGCGGAGGAAGAGAAGTCTATGATCATTATATTAAGCTTTATGGTGTAGGACATTATTTTATTAGCTTATTTTGTAATGTAATGTAATGTCGATCTTTTAAAAGACATGTTTATGTTGAAATAAATATACCTAAACAAGTAGTTAGGTAGCTTTTTGTACCTTTGCCTTCTTATGGACATAATGTACAAAAATAGATATTTTACAGGGATGTTTTTTAGAAAGAACATTCAAACTAATTTTTGGCCAGTTTTGACAGCCCTATGTGTGTTGGATCAACTGCATTCTCATGAACAGGTTCATGTGATATCCTACGAAATTAGGCGACCGCCAGCAGGTCACTTGACGACCTGTCACATGACAGTTAGGTTTAGCGGTCTTTACAGTTACGTTTAGCTGAGAAAAGGTGACTTTTGGCGTTTTTCCACTGCTAGTAGCTCTACTCGGCTCGGCTCGACTCGACCGCGGTGCCCCGTCCTTCTTTTTCCATTGCAGATTTAGTACCGCCTCATGCGTGAGGCAAGCTTGGCTGGTCGTCATAGCGCCGCCGCAGGAAACTGCTGTGACCTAACGCGACACACACAACGTGGAAGGTGTGTGTTGTTGCCAGAAGACACATTTTGTTTCAAATATAGCTGGAGGCAGCAAAAAAAACACAGCTGGCTAAACTATTTAAAAATGGCGGGTTTGTTCAGGACACCCCCGGCTGTCGCTTTCACGTCACCTTTTGGTATCGCCTCAGCTCGCTTGGAACCTCGACGGAGGTGGTACTAAATAAAGTACCTGTTAGCAGGTACCAGGGACTTTTTATCAGAATGGAAAACCAAAAAAGGCGAGTAGAGTCGAGGCAGTGGAGCAGGTACCATGTGATGGAAAAACGCCATTTGACTCAGGTACAGAGCACAGTGAGATGAGGGTCCTTTCATGGGCCATGGCAGTTGAGTTTAGCCGACAAAAAGTGACCGACAACAGTTAAGTTTAGGCACCAAAACAACTAGTTACAATTGCAAAAAAAGATATTGGTTTGGATTAAAACACTCCCAGGACACGAGCATGTGACTCAAGTCAAGTCAAGTACAACTTTATTTGTCCCCAGAGGGGCAATTGGATTCCTGGGTGAAAGTCATGTGTTTTCCCCAGACATGAACTGCGCTCCGCGGCTTGTAAAGCGTGATTTATGCTTCTGCGTTAAATCTATGCTGTGGCCACGTACGTAGGTACGTGGAGACACGAACCCTTCGCCGGACCCTACACCGTAGCCTGACGTGCACCTCTCGAAAAATGTAACTACACGTCACAGCGACACACGTCGCGGAGAGGGTTAACTTTTCAGATTTCCCTCTCTCACTCTCTCTACCACACACACACACACACACACACACACACACACACACACAAACACACACACACACACACACACACACACACACACACACAAACACACACACACACACACGCTTAAGCCCTGTGTTTTCTGTTATTTTCCAATCAGATAGAATCCCCTCACAATTGGATGAAAAAAGGCAGTCGTCACAACGGTGTGTGACACACCGCAAAAACTATGGCAACGGAAGCTCACTGACAATTTCCTTGGTTTGTGAGGGCCTTTAGCATCACAGGGAATCATTATTAATAATTGAATTACTCATACAATGGTCACTTACTGTTATCAGGTCATCCAAGCTTTTAAAAGACCTGTCCCATCCTCTAGTATCTCTGCCGGTGTATAACTCGTACTCGCCTGGAGTCTGCAAGAGCAAAATATATATCAGATACTTCTTCCTTAGTGCGTTCACCATTTAAAGGAGTTGTTGTCTCATTGGGTGACAAAGGCAGAATAAGGTTGACATACCTTTAGCCACCATTTTGGGAAGTCCGATTTCTGGTTCCTCTTAAAGAACTTGTGGGTGTAGTAACCAGCGCGGAGAAGGTGGTCAGCCGGCTGTCCCAGTATGTCAACAATGCCTCTCATCTGGAGAGAATTTAAAGAATCACATCAACCGACATCCTACACCGAGTCCCTCGCTGGTGTCTAATACCGTGTGTAGCAGTGAATTTAAATCATATACTGTTGAAATAATGGATGAAGCTAAAGCTGCAGACACACCGACCAGACGGCCAACCGTTGGCAGAAAAGGCAGTTGGACTGATCAGTCTCCCCCAGTTGGTCAAAAAAATGCTTCCGAACACACAAAAGCGACGAGACGCAATACGTCTCCATAACAGCAGGCGGCGCTAATCTGGATTGTCGCCCAAAAATGAAAACCGGCAGCTGATTGGACGAACGCGTCACGTCTGGTTTCTCCGGAAATTCAAAGCCAGACTGTCATGGCGGCTTGTTCAGAATACGATCTCATATTGGACTAAAATAGTTCACCGAAACGTGTTTCTGAAAACATTTTAAGAGAGAAATAGGCCGTGCAGTTGCTGAATCTGTCTTCATTTCAGATCAACAAAGGTCAGTTTAAAAGATTTTCGTCAGATTTTGAGAGACTCTAGTCACGCTCATCCCGCTCCCCGTTTCCGGGTTAGCTCTCCACCAATCAGAGGGGTCATTTGAGTCCGACTGCAGGCAGTGCCCGCCCCGCCGATTATACATGTCAAATCAGCCAAAATGAAGGCCGACGGCCCCTCTGACGGACGACGGCACTGAACACACCGACCAGACTCGAGTCACCGACCTCGCCAGACTGTCAGACGGCCGATTATCGGCTCGGTGTGTCAGCGCCTTAAGGGGTCTGAAAAGTTGAAGCCAATGCTGAAGCTCCTTAAAGCTGCATTCTCTCTAATATCCAGCAGGGGGCGACTCCACTGGCTCCAAGAATAAGTCTGTTTCTATAGAAGTCTATGAGAAAATGAGCCTACTTCTCACTTGATTTACTACCTCAGTAAACATTTTCATAATGAGTTGATGGTCTCAATCGCTAGTTTCAAGTCTTCTTCAATACAGCATGATGTTCATTTAGTAAATGATGGTCCCATTTATTTTAAAATAGACGATAAAGCAGATGCTTTAGGACCTGTCAGTCAGGACAGAGGCTTAGCGATGCTAACCATGCTAACACTGGGGACATTAAAATAGACCTGAACCTGTTTTTGGGTGTTGTCCGTACTTTCATCTTTGAAAGTACTTTGACCCTCTCACTGTGTGTTTTCACTTCAGCAAAGTTAATTGGAACATTTTAGTCGCCTAAATATGTCTTGTTCAGTATTCTGCTAATCAACCGAGCTAGCTTCCACTAGCGTTTATAGCTGGTAACTTAAGGAATAGTTTGCAGATGTATTGTTCTGCTGTACATGCAGGTAAACGGTGGCAGTACCTGCAGCTCCACGTTTATCCGCCAGTAAATCTCCTTTGGATGAGTTGCAAATCGTCAACTTTCCCTCTTTAGCGTTCAGCTTAGCGCAGCACCATGAAACCATAGGTGCCATGTCATTTCTCCGACGCTCCATTGTTCCCACCTCTCAATAACCTGAAAAATTCCCTTTGGTCCTATAGCCCACTAGCCGACGTCCCTTTGTTTAAAAAAAATAAACCCTCTGCTCCGACATCCCATTGTTCCGACCATATAGGTTTTTGTGGATCACCTCCCATAATCTAAAATCACAATCAACAATAACAAGCAAAATTACTTTTCGCTAGCTTATTAACACATTTAAATATTTATCTTTGAAATAATGAAATAAAAATGTAGGCTAAGTCCAAAGTCCAGCAGGGTAAAGTTAGTTTTGGGTTGGATATGTATTTATATTTCCATAAGCCTGCAATGATAATGAATAGGTATGGGGCATAGGCTATCCCTGCAATAACCAATGAGAAACTAAGTTGATCAGGGAGAAGACGCCTCATCTTGGCTGTTTCAAACAGGAAACTTTGGGATTCCTGACATGTTAAACAAGGCAAAAATCCTAAAGAAATATTATAAATAATTGTCCCTAATAGTAAAATGATCAGTCCAAGAGTCAAAGGAATTAATCTTGCCGTTCAAATGCCAATTAAATCCCAAATATCTCTCAATTTTGGAGGTGAGTGTCGCTAAATAAGGTGCAGATGAAAATGGAGAGATCTCCTTTTTATTTGGGATTTAATTGGCAATTTGAAAGGCAAGATTAATTCCTTTGGGTCTTGGATGGGAGGTGATCCACAAAAGCGCGTCGGAAATATGGGCAGTCCCCAAAACCATATACAACATAGACGTGTCATCCTCCCCCAGCTCCACCGTCTCATCCAAGAATTGTCTCGTCTGGTTTCAAAAAACCAAGATGGCGACAGCAAAATTGTCAAACTTGAGGCTTCAAAACGGCAGTCCACAAAAACCAATTGGTGACGTCACTGATGCTACGTCCATTATTTGTACAGTCTATGTCAGGATGCATTTGGTTACTTACAGACTGGTACTGGCAGTCAACTGAAAACGGGTGGTCGGCTACATACAGCCAGAAGAGCACACAGCCGAGACTCCACATGTCTATGGCCTCGGAGACGGGGAGACCCAAGGAGACTTCTGGTGCCCTGTGAGTGGTGTACAAGCATCCCAAGAGCTGTTAAGTACCTTGTCAAATTCAGCATGTGTACTGAAGATTGACACATTGTCTGTTAGATAATTTACTCTAATAGCATCAACAGATCCTAAACATTTTTGGTAGTAAAGGGATGTACTTTTTACTAAAAAACTGAAATGTTTGAACGCTGCAACTGAAATTTCGGTGTCTTATAAACCCACAAATGTTGGGAACTTTGTGTGCATAAAGATGAGCTGTGCAGATTGAATGTACCTGTAACCCAGAGGTTGGATTGGACTTCCACGTTGCTCCTTTGAGGTGGGGAAGGACACGCCGAAATCTATTAGTTTCACCCTGAAGGGCTCACCCTGGTGGTCTGTCAGCATTATGTTGTCTGGCTTCAGGTCCGAGTGAACCACACCGATGCCTTTCAGAGCGTCAAAGGCCGTCAGCAACTGCAAAGACAAAGACAGGACATGTGAATGATTAAAGACACCAGTTACCAGCGTGCAGACTGAGACAGATACAGAAGGAGACTGTCCTCCACCGAAAAACGCTCCCATAGGTCGTTTGTTCAAGCAGCAATTACAACTCAGATGTACCTTCATAGTGGTGGCGCCCTCTAGTGGCTGTAGTAGTTATGATGGGAGCAAATCAGAAAGTAAGGTGACCATTTCGTCACCTTACTTCTTACCTAGTCTCCCTTTGCCAGACCCTCCTCTACAGCGCTGCGGAGGAAGGTCTGGCTAGTCCACACAGAATTCCTGGATGGCAGAAAAACGTGCTCTGGTTTATTGCCATTTCTTTAAAGGAACTTGTTTTGGTGGACCATGTGTATACGTTCAAAAGTAGTTTTAGTCGTGCAACAGAAAACTCAGATTGGACAGATAGTCT
>NC_050174.1:34281089-34303589 GCF_008315115.2 Sander lucioperca | reverse complement strand
GCAGTCGATCACTTTCTATTAAACAGAAAGAAAATACAGTGATGCCTATTCCTTGTGTTGTTCGTTTTTTTTATTTTTATTTCACTACCAAAGATCAGCCGATATAAACACATTCTCACTCCCATCGCGTAAGAAAGCTTTTTTGCACACCTCTTTTTGTCGGGCAGGTGCGTAGGATATGATCAAAAAGTAACAAATCAAAAGCTTAGAGAAGAGTCCCGCACACTGACCATTACGCAAGCAATAATTTATTTACAAAAATACAACGTTTCGGTCTCAGACCTTCATCAGGTAAATTCCCCCATCGCGTAAAATACAGATGCTTGGTCAGGTGCCTTTGGCGTTTGTTACTGACGCTGAAAATCTCCTTTAGCGTCAGATCTAAACGCGCTTTATCTAAACGTGCTGGGTCCGGACTATTGGCGTCACTTTTGACGCAGTTAGGTTAAGGAAAAGGTCGTGAGTGGGCTTACGTTTCCATGACAAGTGGGACAAG
Source organism: Sander lucioperca (assembly GCF_008315115.2). NCBI lineage: Eukaryota > Metazoa > Chordata > Actinopteri > Perciformes > Percidae > Sander > Sander lucioperca. Next base: position 34,303,093 of record NC_050174.1, on the reverse strand, counting down.
AACAAGTCCTGCGTTGTTTGACCCATCCACCCCCCCAACCAGCCTCCCTATGCGGATTTTCGGCCTTTCATACTACTCTCTACCGTAGTCGCTCTTAGTGCTACGTCACAGCGCTGCTCTCCCCGGTGTGTTCTACACATACGCTGCAGGGTGCTTTTTGCGTTGTTTCTGACGCTCACAGCCATTGCCCAAGCGTCCGTATTTTACAAGCTCTGAGTGAGAACGGGTTGCCGATACAGATAGGAATTTTGAACAGTTTAACGTAGATTGTGGATAGAGGGCTATGATGCTGTAGGAGGAAAAGGTCAGGCTATTCTCATGAACCATTCCTACAAATAGCTACAAAAAGCAAAGCACTGTAATACGTATGCATTCCACGTATTTTTTGGGAGGAGGTCAGGGTGGATGGGTGGGTCAGAAAACACAGTGCTTTCAAACGGGTGTTCCTTGGTAGTGTCGCATAACGCTCACTTTTTGTCAGCTAAACTTAACTGTAATGTCTGCCGAAACCACTGGCTTGCGTTGCTATTTTATCAGGTTAACTCAAGCACTGACACTGATACAACCGACATATCACGGAGCTCTGTAGCCGGATGCCTAATTTCATAAGATATCATACGAATTGGTTACAATTTGGATGTACTTGTAGTTTATTTCCATTTTATGTTATTTTATACTTCTACTCATCTCAGGGGGAATCTATAGAAACTTTTTTATTTTAATCAACATGAGAGATCAGACTTTTTGAAGTAACTGTATTAGTTTTTTTTTTCTCACTCGCTTTGATAGGCCTACATTTCTCAGATCAGAATAGAAATTCTCAAAACTACTTTTCACATCATCCAGTCACTCGTCATATCATAAAATACATTTATCATGTCATCTTAATCAAAATACTGGTTCTATAGAAAAGTCAACCCCCCCAAAACATCTAGGCATTAGTTCAGGCTAATAAATGTAATTATTTTTTTGGGCTTTTCTGCCTTCAACGGACAGGTGAGAAAGGAGAGAGAGGCGGGGGGGAAGACATGCAGGAAATCGCCACAGGTCGAAGTCGAACCCTGGACCTCTGCATCGAGGCATAAACCTTCAAGTATATGTGCACCTGCTCTACCCACTGAGCCAACCCGGCCACAAGTGGCAACCATTTTGATATTTGATTAAACAGTTTGAGTCATTTAGGCTAAAAAATGTAATTAAAAAAAAGTGAAACCAGCTTCCTAAATGTGAATATTGTTCTAGTTTTTTCTCTCCTCTGTGACAGTACACTGAATATCTTTGAGTTGTGGACATAACGAGACATTTGAGGATGTTGATCTTGACTTTTTGAAGTAACTTTATTAGTTTTTTCTCACTCGCTTTGATAGGCCTACAATTCTCAGATCAGAATTGAAATTCTCTAAACTACTTGTTCAATCTTCACATCATCCAGTCACTCGTCACATCATAAAATACATTTATCATGTCATCTTGATCAAAATACTGGTTCTATAGAAAAGTCAACCCCCCCCCAAAACATCTAGGCATTAGTTAATTTAAATGTCATTCTTTGTTTTTGTTTTACGAATTGGTAGTTGCTGTCAGAAATTCCTAATACCTCAACTATAGAGAATCGGTTTGAGTCATTTAGGCTAATAAATGTAATAAAAAAAAGTAAAACTCTGCTGTCAGCTTGTTAAATATGAATATTTAGTTCCTTCTCTCCTCTGTGACAGTAAACTGAATATATTTGAGTTGGGGACAAAAAAAGACATCTGAGGACGTCACATTGGGCTTTGGGAAACACATTTTCTGACATTTTATAGAAAAAAAACTAAAAATGAATCGACAGATTAATCAACAATACAAATTAATCGTTAGCTGCAGCCCTTCAGACAACTAGCTACAACTCAAGAGGCTGAAATGAACGGCTTTCCTCACTTGGCTGCTAATAATTACGGTTGAACAATCAGACTTGAACGCAGCATCACTCAGCCCAGGTGTGGCATTATCAATTTAGTGCGAGGTGCCACCTTTTCGTCTTCACCCCCCCCCCCTCGCAGAGTCTGTGAACGCCTTCGACCCGAAGGTGAGCTAACATTTGCTTTAAGTCTTTATAAATGGTATAACACGTTTAAAAACCAAACAACCACAACCGAGTGATACAGTAATAATTAATGAATGAATTGTTCTTTTCTTTTCCTGACTCGGGCTCCCATATGGCTTCATGCCTCACTGTGTACAGCGCTCAGAAATCCGCTATGGCAACAGGGGGAAAAAGACAGGAGAAAAAAAAGGAAAAGATTTGACAACATGGCGCACTTTCCTTAAGAAACGTTTCTCCTGGACGCCACACAGCTCAGTCTTTGTGGCTTTTCTCGCAGTTTGTCGACACTCGTGCCACAAGAGGACTTTTGTGCTAACTTTTGAACACCTTTTGGATGCATAAAGTCGATTAAAAAGCCAGGAAAGAAAGGAGTGCGAAGGGATGAGAGCGAGAACCCGCTGCACAAACCAAAGCAGTCACACAGGATGGAGAAGCAAGCGACTCTGAAAGAAAAGGTAAATACATCACAAACACTACTTTCTGCACTGTCATGCAAGCTGCCATCTTTGTAGTTGTTGGCGTTTAATTCCTCCTCTGAAAAAACCTTTTTTTTTTCACCTCGCGTCCTGGACAGGAAATACCAACTGACCATTCCTGAGAAAACCTCGTAAAAGACCTCTATCGATTTTCCAGTCATGCATACTGTACTGTACTGCACAATGGATGTGCGGGCTCTCTATGTGCAGACAATAGTCAACATTAACGTGATTTTAAATGTCAATAAAATAGTATACAGTGTACAAATAGGCAATAAACCCAAACTTCACTTATTTTGTTTTTGCACTGCCAAGAACCTACAGTGGCAGTAAGTTTGTGTGTGTGTGTGTGTGTGTGTGTGTGTGTGTGTGTGTGAGTTGCCATGAGTAAATCCACACAATTCCCCAACAAAACTGTGCATTCCAGACTATATTTGCTTTTGGAGAGAGTTGACTCAATCTCTGTCTCCTTAAAGTGTGATTCCGTTGGTGTCCTCTTGGTGTAGGCTCACATTCTCCTCCCTTCCTGCCCACATACAGAAGGCAGTGGGACCTTCCTGTAAAATCACTGATTAGTTCCCTCTTCTGGTCCTGCTAGTCATCTGGAGGGAGTGTTTGTTTGAAGGGAGAACCTGCATCTCTCTCTCTCTCTCTCTCTCGGAGCCCTGGAAGCACTGATCTACTGTATAATAGATGCTTCTCCTGACATTTCTTTGGGAGCTAGCCTTTGGATGTCAGCATGTGTGACAGAGCTGTCAGTTGTAGGTGTGGACGTCAACCCCCTCAGCCTGTTTGTGTATTTCTGAAGGGTGGGTTTCCTCTTCGGGACCTACGACAACAAACCCAGCAGTTGACCTTTTGTCTTAAAACCCACACAAACCCAGTGGTTTACATTATCTGTTGCATCACAATTGAGCTTATAGCCTATAGTCTGCATCAACAGAAGCACTTAAGGCTCTTTGTGTGTGTCCCAAAATCCCTTCGCTATGGGAAACGCCAACAAACTTAGAGCTAGCGAGCTACACGCTGAAAATGGCAAGTTTGGAAAAATGTTGGATGGTGCAACAAGTCAGACCTGCTTGGTTCTTTCAGGGAATGATTGTAAAGATTTACAAAGAATATGTTAAGGGCATTTCCTCTCTAACTGGGACGTTTTGGGAGCGATTGGTGGGATTGTTGTGGACGAAGTACACACGGAGATACACTGGTACATCTTTTGCAGGATGCAAATGTTCCACCAGAACAAGTTCCTTCCTGAGACTATTTAGCAGAGCCACCGTCGCTGCGTCTGGAGCTTAGGGCCGCCCAAGACGACTGTGATTGGTTTAAAGAAATGCAAACAACCCAGAGCGTTTTTATCTCCTATCCCAGAATGCATGTGTAGTGTAGCCAGACCTTTACTCCACAGCGCTGTGGAGACAGAGCTGGCAATGCAAACTAATCTTCTACTATTCCACAGGTCTTGAATTGGCTATAAAACACCATAATATTAAACACTGGATGCTTTAAAGTTCAGTCAGAGTAGAGCAGGAAGTCAATTCTTTCCATGGTGTCACATGTTTTAAAAAGATCAACAGTTATCATACAGAGAAGAACAAGAAAAGGTGGAAAAGATGAAGGTCAACCGGTGCAAAGACAGCAACTGATTGGTGCTGCGCCTGTAACTTGATGCTGAATCTACTTGATACCCAAAGCCTTCATATTTGCTGCGTCTACTCCCCGGGCTCTGGAAGTAATTACCCAGCCTGCCCTATCCCGGAATTCAGTCTGAGGAGGTGTGGTGAGAAAGAGGTATAAAAGGAAGCCGGCCCTAAAGACGTGCAACCCGAGATGAACTTCATGATTCAGTAATACTCAGCAAACCGTTTGTTTAATGGATTCAGCGCTCATCTACTTAATCAATAAGAGTGTATTGGCTGGATGATAATTGGTCTCGCATTGAACAGGTTTGTCTGCCAGTTGGTTCAGGAGTGTAATGAGTTGAATATGATTGGGAACAATAATAGATTCAATCCCACATTAACGCCGATGGCCTTGCTCTAGGGCAGGCTTTATCTTGTTGCCGTAAGAGATTCATTGGTGCGATGAAGATGTCTTTATTAGGTGGAACTTCACACTATTGCTGCGTGTCTAGACTGTGAACATCAGAGTCAATATTGACTTTATTTTGAACTAACAGGACTGGAAACATTAAACCTTATGTGCTCCGTTATTGTACTATATATCAAGGGTGTAACTTTGGTTTGAGAAGTGGGGGGGGGGCACAAAAGAGGGGGTCCTATTAGGGCTGTCCTCGACTAAAGAAATTCTTAGTCGACTAACCCTTATATGATTTTGTCGATTAATGGATTAGTTGATGTAATCGACAGAGCTGTGCTCTTTGAGAGGTGGTTAAGACTAGAAAAGCACAATATAAATGTAGTTAATTAACCATCTGTAAAACTGAACTTTCTCCACAATTAATCCTGCAAAAGCACCACTTTAAATCTTGTGCTTACCAGAAATGTGCTCATAAGTTTCTTGGAAATGAGAAATTAAGCATGAATAAGCATAAAAAAATGACTCCTCAACAAAAGAAATCTTAGTCGACTAAGACCAAAACGACCGATTAGTCGACTAATCGACTAAGAGGTGGCAGCCCTAGGTCCTATGCCAGAAAAATGTCTTCGATTTTGAATCTCATTTCCAGCATTTCTACATACATTTAGGGACTATGATGATACAAAATCCAGATAATAATTAAGGTGATCATAATGATAAATTCTGCCAGAAAGAATAGCACTTAACTATGTATAAGAAAAAGATGTCTTACTTTCTTTTATTGTTAATTATACGGGCGATCGCCAAGATTTGACAGAATCATTTTATAGAATCAAAAATGTTCACAATTTGGGTTTTTGAAAAGTAGGGGGGAGACATGTCCCCCCTGTCCCCAGTGGGAATGACTCACTAGCTATATGCTGTACTACTAAATAGGCCTCACGATATCTTTGACCAAATACCTCGATATCGATACCGCAACAATATTGCAGTGTTGACTATTGGTGCTTTCACAAAATATTTACACAATGACATTTTTGATAAATAATCATCAGTTATGTGGATGTAATGACTAAGTGGGTAAAGGCAAATAATAGAACAGTTACAACAGTCTGGTAAGTTCAGAAAATGACATCACTTTACTGTAATGCAGCCTTTAAAACCAGGAAAAGACACCACTTATGTCATATCACGATATCCAAAATCTAAGACGATATCTAGTCTCATATCACGATATCAATATGTATCGATATGTTGCCCAGCTCTAGTACTAAATTATAGTTGCTTGGACTTGAACAATAACTGAAAGTTAAACTAGGGCTGCCCGATTTATGGAAAAAATCCTAATCAGTTATTTTAGTCAATATTGAAATCACATTTACTTGTTGACTTTTGGAAAGATGTTGCATTTATTAAAGTTAAAAAAAAACAGTGAAATAGTTCAACAAATCAACAGTGAAAACACCTTGAGCTGTGAAATTTCCCTTCATACTTTCTCCTGCTGAACTTTTTGAATTCTCCTTCAGAACACAAGACAAAATAAGAATTTACTTGCAAAATGTAACGTCAACGTAACGTGTTTTCTCAATTACGTTGTTTTTGTGATCGTTGGGAGCAGAAATCTAAATCGTGATCGTAGTTCAATTAATCGAACAGCCCTAAGTTAAACATTACACGACGTGCACACGTGCTATGCAGATGTTCAGGTACTTTTAAAAACTTTGCCTCCCGAACAATTCAACATAACTTTATTATTAGAAGAGAAAATGTTCGGAGTGCTCTGAAGTTAAAACAAATAATCAAGGTGCTCTTCGGAAGGAAACCCAAAAGTAAAAAACGAAGAAAGCTCCAAGTCACCTTTCTGGTAAAAAGTTCAATTATTTAAATGGCTATTTTAATGTTGAGATTGTTAGTACTGTTTTAGCCTCGATATCAGGAAAAAAAGAAAAAACAATACTAGGGTTGGGTACCGAAACCCGGTTCCACTATGGAGCAAAATTTCGGTTCCTCATTTCGGTTCCACTTAATGTGTTGACTGAAATATTTTCCCTCTGTCGCTCCGAAACGGACGTAAAAATATCACACTTTCTCTGTAGTCTACCGTTAGCTGGCTACCGTTAATGTAGGCTACTTTTAAAATGCCATGTTTTCCCTCTGGGCTCACCAAAACGGACGTAAAAGCATGTTAACCATTCAGTGTTAGGTGACTTAGGTTTACTTATTATACATGTATATTTAAGTACTTTAAAACGTTAATATATTGTTAAATTTAAATAATTTTCAACTTAAAAAAAAAAAAAAAAAAAAACTCTATAAAAGAGCCTTTATTTGATGTCATTTTTCAGTTTTTCAAGAATCTGTTTAGGAATCATTCTAAAATGATTTCTAAACAGATTCATAACCGAAATCATTTTAAAAGTACCGGTTCGGAATCGTAACAATCCAAATGATACCCAACCCTAATGTTATTTTGGCAACATAAATATGAAAAAGATTCTCCAGAGTTTGTTGGTATATTCCAGGTGTGGCAAAAAAAAAGCTGATCGTAGCAAACGGCAAAAAGCCTTCCTCAGGCTGTCACATAACTTGGATTATTTCAGAAACCTTGTTTAATATACCACAAAAGATAATTCTTTCTTCATATTTCTGAGGAAGGAAGGACATTTCCAGTGGACTTTATTTTCATTTTCACAGCAGACATGACACTGACCATAACAGGAAAAGTAAAGGATGAATAAATCTGCACTAACAATGGCTCATATAAGTTAGTTCAGTGTCCCAGAAAGCCATAACACTGAGCTAGCGTGCACAATACCAGAGTCCTGGAGCTGGCCACACTAAATCAAATTCAGCCATTTTTAATGTTCATTAAAGCTATAGCGCGTAGTCTCTCTCGCCCCCATGAGGAATTCTAAGTAATGACAACAACACTGTCGGCGCGTCCACATGACACAAGCCTTCCGTGATCACGCGCCATGACCTAAAACTTAACTGCAATTCATTATTTATTCGGCAAATAACGTTTCCATCAGCGTTTATCGCAGAAACCGTATATCGATCAAGAGAAAATCCGATGAGACCGAACGTATAAACTTTGAGTCGATATCCATGAAATTCAATTGACATTTTTTTATTCAATATCACTTAATTCGCATAAAAACGTGTGGATGGAAACATAGCTACAGTCAATTGAACATAGCCATGCTGACAAATGCAGAGAGAGTTGTGTGAGTTGTTGTGAGGACGTCGTCTTGGGCTTTGGGGAACACTGATCCACACTGATCCACAACAAATCCATCAATCCAGACAATAATCAGCAATGAAAATAATCGTTAGTTGCAGCCCTACACGCTTGTCATACCCTGCATGAAACACCCTGTGTCATATTCACACACTAACTGTTCTTCACATATTAGTTGCACGTTCGAACGCCAGCATATCAGTTTGTTATTGAGTTCTTTGCTCAAGTGCGTTCCTGCCAGTTAGGTGTTATGAGATTTTTCAATTGGACTGATTATAGCTCTTTCACTCTTCTGTCCAATTCTCCAGTTTTCCATATTCAGTTCTCGGACAGCGAGCAGACCCCTCCGCTGTGTTTCTGGAGACGAAGGAGGCAGGTTTGGTCTCAGTAAGGCCGAGTTCATGGAGAAAGTTCAGCAGAGCAACGAGGCGTGTCAGCGGGGTGACTTCCAGGCAGCCGTTTATTTGTACACTGATGCCTTGCAAGCGGACCCACAGAACTGCATCCTGTACAGTAACCGTTCAGCAGCGCTTCTCAAACTGGGACAACACCAGGCGGCGCTGGACGATGCTGGAAAAGCCTGCGAGCTCAATCCCAAGTGGCCCAAGGTAAGTGTGCCTCAACAGCTTAAACTATGGATACGTACAAACAATTGTGGATCTTTTTTTGCAACACCGTGACAACATGAGGAAGAGGGGAAGAGTCCAGAGTTATTCATCCTGTGTAAAATAACAGTTTGTCTTGTCAAAAAGAAATTATTGAGTGCACCAAGAGAGCTTCATTGCCAACAATTGTAAATCTCAAACAGCAGATCTAATCTGGGAGCTCTGATTTCCATATCATTGCCAATTTTGAACTTTAATTATAAACACTTAGCTGCATAGATTGAAATGGGGATATACAGTGCTGCTCATAAGTTTATGAACCCATGCTAAAGTTGACTAAAAAGAGGAATAAAAAAATCATCTTTTGGAAATTGATCTTAATGCCTTTTAATTAAAAAAAATAGGAAAAATCCAACCTTTGAGAACACCAATTTTCTTTGTGAATGAATAATGTATCATAAATAAATAAATGTTCTTCCCTAAAATACAGGGGGCATAAGTCAGTACACCCCTATGTTAAATTCCCATAGAGGCAGGCAGATTTCTATTTTTAAAGGCCAGTTATTTCATGGATCCAGGATACTATGCATCCTGATAAAGTTCCCTTGGCCCCCACATCATCACATACCCTTCACCATACCCCCACATCATCACATACCCTTCACCATACCCCCACATCATCACATACCCTTCACCATACCCCCACATCATCACATACCCTTCACCATACCCCACATCATCACATACCCTTCACCATACCCCCACATCATCACATACCCTTCACCATACCCCCACATCATCACATACCCTTCACCATACCCCCACATCTTCACATACCCTTCACCATCCCCCCCCCCCCCCACATCATCATCACATACCCTTCACCATACCCCCACATCATCATCACATACCCTTCACCATACCCCCACATCATCACATACCCTTCACCATACCCCCACATCATCACATCCCCTTCACCATACCCCCACATCATCACATACCCTTCACCATACCCCCACATCATCACATACCCTTCACCATACCTAGAGATTGCCATGGGGTACTTTCCATAAAATCATCTCTCAATGCAAATCAAACCAGCTATCGGGCTAACTGAAATACAACCATGCCAATCTCTAGGTATGGTGAAGGGTATGTGATGATGTGGGGGTATGGTGAAGGGGATGTGATGATGTGGGGTATGGTGAAGGGTATGTGATGATGTGGGGGTATGGTGAAGGGTATGTGATGATGTGGGGGTATGGTGAAGGGTATGTGATGATGTGGGGGTATGGTGAAGGGTATGTGATGATGTGGGGGTATGGTGAAGGGTATGTGATGATGTGGGGGTATTTTAATTCCAAAGGCCAAGGGAACTTTATCAGGATGCATAGTATCCTGGATCCATGAAATAACAGATGGCTTTCCCGTCCAGTGGGCGTGGCTTTCAGAGTATGACGGGATGCGCTCTGTCTCTATGCTGTTTTTTAAAATGTAAAATTTCAAGTATAGTAGTTGAAGTAGTTTTTGTAAAAGTGTTGCAGACAAAAATGACGTTTAGTCAATATGGTATGTAATAACAGTACAGTAAGTAAAAAGGTAGTTAGATTACTGTTGTTTTACTCATTTCTTCTCACAAATATTAGATCATTTGCCTTTGATTTGAAGTGTTTCAGATTCCCCTCCCATTTTGCGTTCTCGTGGCTGCTGATCAATACAAAGTTTTCTGGGGTCTTGTCTTTGATCTTGTCCGGGCCGTGCGGACTAACCTGCGATAGATTTCACATTACTCAGCCACAGAGATCACTAGGAGACCCAATCCCTCTCGCTGATAGAAGTGCATTGATTTCATGATTTAGCACGGAGAGATACTTTTGTTTTTCGAGAGAGAGATTGATGATAATGTGGTAGAGTGGTATTGATGATAATTTGTCGCTCGCAATGATGCATCAGCAGCCGCCTCTTCTTTGATCTGAGGTCGTGTGTCTTCGGAGGCTCAGGTAGGTTTCCTCTTCTGTAAAAATGTGGCGTTGCAGTGTCGCTTCTCATCACAGAGATAATGTTTTTTGAAAGATAATTTTTTGGGCATGTTCACACCTCGTTTAAACAAAGGACGGCTTTTCAATAGTTTGAGCAGACAGTATTGGGTCTATGTACTGTATATCTACTCAGATAGATAGTCTTGTGCGTGAATGCCTTTTGATATTCTGCGGTTTCCTGTAACCTTGTAGAAAACCCTGACCAGAAAACTCATTCTGGTCAGAGAGAATCCTACAGCTTCTTGTGAGCTTCTTTCTCCACTGCGCAGTGAATAAACCTCATCTCAACCAGCGCACTATAGCTTTAATTTACAAAGTCCTTAAATTGTTTCTCATCCTGTCGTAGCATTAGACAAACACTATAATATCATAAATGTTTCTTGGATGTTATCTGACAGTACGTGTGCTGTTTACGAATGAATGTGAGTATTATAATAACATGTTTTAAGTTCAGGCGACGTTATTTGCCTTAATATCCATACTGATTTTCCATTATATGGCTGTGAAGTTGGCATTACATTTCATCTTAAGTGGTTTTAAGAACGTCTTTAAAAAATCTTAAATTCAGCTTGGAGAACTCTGGGGGAACCCTGATACAGTTGCTGTCCATTTTTTGTTGTTGATATGACTAATTCTCCTCTCCTTTTTGTCACTTCTCCTCCGTAGCATCTTAGCATTTACAGAGTACATTATGTTAATTCGGGAGATATTTCATAACCCTCTGAGGCCAGGGAGACTAAACCAAGGGGGTAAGCTTCGCGTCAGAGCTCGAATCTCCTATGGCGCCATTTTGATGCTACAAAGCGATCACCCCCCGTTAGCATCCCATTGACTGCCATTCATTTTGACGTCACTTTGACAGAGAATAACTTTACATCTGAAGAGTTTAAAGACTCTATTTGTCCATTGTTTATTTCTAAAGAAACACGACAATGTATAAAAGGCTCCATTACCTTGTACCTCACGTTATGGCTCCGTAGCAGACGTTTTTATAAAAATAGGCTAACGATTGGGTCATAACCACGAGACTTACTGTCTCATAGTAGAGGAATTACCGTATAGTACAGGAGAAGCTCTCAGGCAGTTTAGACTTCCATTAGCTGTTTAAGTTTAATTACTAATGTTAACTATCATTTTAGTGATCAATAATTAGCCTGTGTCTATGTTATCTCCTTACATATACCTACGCTCTCCGTCTCTGCTAGATTGGGAATGATTGAGATTTCTCTTGGCACAGCTACCAGAAGACTTCCAACTTTCAGACAGGTTGCTCACGTCACATCTACGTCTTCAAGCTCAGTTGGAGGCTGCTCAGTAACGCTCAGCCATCACCGGGAAAGTGCTTCTAAAGGCCTTCACTGGTCTCCGTCCAGAGACACGGGATCTGTTGGTCCATTCTTATATACAGTCTATGGACTAAACTATATAAGTCAAAGTATCTTTATTAGTCTCCCCAAGGTGAAATTCATTTTGGACACTGAGGGAAATTGCTGCAAGAGTTAAAACAATTAAAAGACAAATGTACAGTAAACATTTGGGCCACTCAAAGAGCTGTGCAAATTGCAAATGACCATTTTCTATACTTGTGCCAAAGAGCCATCCTTCCTACATTCTTCTGTTCTCCCATACATGCCTTACAAACACTCGTTCCTACTTCCATAAGCATCCATACATTCAGTTATAAATATGCATTCATTCCTCCTATAATTTGAAAATCACCGCAAAAATCATTCTCTGTTCTTCTCTTTATATGCTATCCAAGTACAATGAACCTCTTTGTGGTCTAACTGGGGGATGGTTGGCTTAATCTAGGCGGTGTAGCTCTGCTTATTCCTGGATTTACTGCGTGACAGCTTCCACTCTCTTCGATGCTGAAGTTTCTGTCAGCAGACTGTGTCGATGTAAAGCCGGACCCTTTTTGTTTTACTTTGTAACATGGCACGGTAGGATTAATATGTCCTGTGGTATTGACAGTTATACAGAGGAGTGCATGTTCATGCTTTAAATTAAGCCTCTCGAATCACCACTAGGGGTCAGTGTTGTCAAACAGGACGCCTATTAAAAGTGTCTGTGCAGGACAAGAAGGCAGTCAGGCAATCCCATTTCCAAGACGCTTTTTTGTTTTACACTCATTGGGTTCAAGGAAATGTTCAGCATGACTCACTGTCATATAATTATAGAAATGTGCTTGAACATGTATCAACACAGGCGTCATGGAGACTATTTTTCTGCTTTATTACTTTACAGCTGGAGGCCAACGTTACAACAAATCCATCTTGCAGTTTTGTCTATCTGATATGTCAGAAAATTCTCTGATCTTCTAATCAGAGTTTGATAATTTTGTGCTAATCAATGTGCTTCAGTAGATATGAATGAACAGTATTACAACTCCTGCGTTCAGTCAGCTCCGGCTCAAAGAATTGATTTAGTAACGGAGGTCTCGACACGTTGGCCTCGGGGAAATAGCGCTTTCGGCGTTGTGCAGTCCATCTGCTACGCCTGGATGTTTGATGAAGGGACAGGGATTAAATCACAGGAGTGTGCTGGCATTCAGATGTGTGTGTGAGTACATAATATCATCAATCATACCTCCCTGTGACCGCACTACTGGATTGGCCCGTCAAACAGTGACAGGCGTGGTTTTGCTGCCCCGTGCACCAGCGAGCAGCCCACCCTCCTGAAGGCCACAGCCAGCCTGTGAACGAAACGAACCCCCTGTCTAATCTGTCAGCTCTGTCTGCTGTTAGTGCCAGAAAACCCATTCTGAAAGAAGAAAGAAAATGTGTGGTTTAATGACCCAAGACCGCTTCAGGCCCTCTGTACCTCACCCTCTTACTGAATATAAAAAGCTTAAATGAGAACAAAATAGGTAGTCATTTCATAGACAAGGGGCGCACACTGTGTGTGTGTGTGTGTGTGTTTGTCTCTCTGTGTGTGTGTGTCTCTGTGTGTGTGTGTGTGTGTGTGTGTGTGTGTGTGTGTGTGTGTACACATTTAGTTTCTGTGAGCCGGTCTCGGAGGGAAGCTGGGTAATATGTGTGCATAATCAAGCTACTTTTTTATGATTCAGAGAAAGTACAAAAGGAATGATACTGCAGCAAACTCTTAAACTTGAGCTAGTCTCCCATAGCCAGCTCTATCTCCACAGCGCTGTGGAGTAAGGTCTGGCTACACCACAGATGCATTCTGGGATGGGAGAAATGCTCTGGGTTGTTAGCATTTCTTTAAACCAATCACAGTCGTCAAGGGCGGCGCTAAGCTCTGGACGCAGCGACGGTGGCTCTGCTAAATAGTCTCAGGAAGGGACTTGTTCTGGTGGAACATTTGCACCCCGCGAAAGAAAACGCCTCCTACAATATTAAATGAAGTGAACTGGTGACACAATACAGTAACGTGAGCTATTTAAATTAGCTGATACATGGTTAAACCTCATTGGCTCTTACCAGTGTATCTCCGTGTGTACTTCGTCCACAGCAATCCCACCAATCGGCCATTAATCATTGCCAACAAATGTTTCTGGTGATCCGTATAGGATGGAGAACTGGCATAATAAGCCGCAGCTACCCCTCTTTGACTGCAGGGTTTTCACCTGGTCCTCCATTATGGCGCACCAAGCGGGGCACAACAGAAACCATGGCATTTGGGGCGACCTCTGGCTCACCAAGTAAGAGCGTGCGCCCCATGTAGGCTGAGGCCTTTGCAGCGGCTCTGGTTTGAGTCCGACCTGCGGCCCTTTGCTGCGTGTCATCCCCCATCTCTCTCCCACCTTTCCTGTCTATCCACTGTCACTATCTAATAAAGGGGAAAAAAATGCCCCAAAAATAATCTTGATTTTTGGCATGGCATTTTCACGCCATGTCTCTGTGTTTTAACGTGGAGCAGTGGATATCACACATGCCTTTTGGTATGGGAGATCTGGGTTTGATTCCCACTGCGATACATCAACCAATGTGTCCCTGAGCAAGGCACTTAACCCCTAGTTGCTCCAGAGCTCCGTGCAACCTCTGATATGTAGCAATTGTAAGTCGCTTTGGATAAAAGCGTCCGCTAAATGCCATGTAATGTAACGTTACCCTTTCTAGCTCACTGCAGGTGATAGGCCATGCTTTGAAACAAAAGCTTTTCCTATTACCGGTGGACAACAACATATTCTTTGTAAATCTTTACAATCATTCCCACAAAGAACCAAGCAGACCTGCCTTGTTGCACCATCCACATTTTTTTCAAAACTTGCCGTTTTCAGCGTGTAGCTCACTAGCTCGAGGTTTGTTGTTGTTGTTGAAGGGATTTTTTGACCGGTAACACACAGATAGCAGAAGAGTAGGAGCAAAGCCTGACATTGATGTGAGGCTTAATCCTGGTAATTTACTTGTGTTGCACCACACTAAACGTTGGCTCACACTTTTTGGTAGACATTGGTGTGAGAGGGGAACGTTTTTAGCTTCTATTTCCAGCGAATATTTTTTGATTCTGTGATGTGTGAGTGCAATTACTTTCTTAATGGTGTATACCGGTGACTGAGAGGACAATACCCTCTCTAGATGGATTTCCTGTCTACTCTTGTCCTCCATCTGGTCCCTTGGTCTCAACACGGCTGTTCCAGTGACATGTTAAACAAACAGCCCTTTCTGCCATCACTCCCACTCTCCTGTCTGAGCGCTGACAGGAGAGTGCCCAGGGAACCAAAAGACGACGACTGGCACTGCAATGTCGGGGGAAACATCTCTATCATTTGCACATCTTCTGATTATAGGTTATGATGGTGCCTGTCGAGGGTATTCTGTCTCAAGTGTTTATTGCCAAAGTTGCAGCGACACATTTTCAAAATGATGGTTACAACCCATCGAGCTTTGTTTCCCTGATGAGGCAAAAACACATTTCTTTCCTGTGCATACTTGCATCCATTTTCCTTTTTCACAAGCATAAAAATCTCCATTTAGGTCCCAGTGGAGGGTCCTTGGTTTTAACTGAGACAATGAGTGTTTGCATAGGGAAAGGTCAGGGTGTGTGGAGTGCTGAAAGGGGACTTTAATTGCAGCGACATTATATCCAGTTATTGTGTAAAGAGAGGATGCTGACACCCTGATGAGGCCAAAGCTGCTTTTTTCTGCAGTGCTGGGTGATGATGACACTGGCTGTTGCTGTAAAAGGGAGAAAAGTAAGTGTGTGATTTGAAGACCTCGTCCTTCGCCACTCTCAGTGGTGCTCTGCTTTTCATGTGGATGACAACCACTGGGTAATGCTCCCCTGTTGGTATGACAGTCTGTTAAAGCAGCTCTCATCTGATCTCTGTGTGTAAAGAAAAAAAGAACCTGGCTTCTGATCTCATGGGGAGAGTGGCTTTAGCTCTTGTACCTTTCTTGTTGCTTTCATTCGCACCATCTGAAGTATTTATTTCATAACATCTTGGTGACCTGTGCTGTTACTTTGATACATGCCGAATAATGAACTGAAAACCCTCACAGGGGAGCTACAGCAAGTGGACTACAATTGTAAAGTTGTTTTCTTTTCTTTAGAAGTGCACAAGTCGGCAGGGAAGGATAGAGAAAATAGGAAATCGCCGATCCTGCTTTTTGATAGTGGCACCACGGTGCCTCTGCAATATAGCCTCGGGAAAGAATTTGTTTTGGTGGAACATGTGTACGTTCAAAAGTAGTTTTAGTGGTGCAACAGAAAACTCAGATTGGACAGGTAGTCTAGCTAGCTGTCTGGATTTACCCTGCAGAGATCTGAGGAGCAGTTAACCATAGTCCTCAGAAATCCACCAGACTTTAGAACGGCAACACAAAGAAAGAGAGGAAGGTAACGGACATCTGGGGGAAAAGAGCGTGATCCAGCAGAATTCCCGGCGGCAACAGAGCAATCCCAGAAGTGGAACGTCGTGAATATAAACTATTGTAGAAGTTGCTGTTCTAACCATCCTTCCATCCCACTGAGTGTGAACTTTTTAGCCAAGCTAGCAGCACGGCTCTATACACTCCACCACTGTGGTCCAGACTGAAATATCTCGACATCTAAGAGATGGATGGCCATTACATTTGGTACTGACGTTCATGGTTCCCAGACAATGTATCTTACTGACTTTGGTGATCCTCTGACTTTTTCTTTAGCGCCATAATCGCATCACAATGTTTAATTTGTTCAATTTTGAACAATATTTAGGTCATAAAACAAACACGACAATTATTGTGAACATAGTTAACATTACAACTTCTTAATATCAGCATGTTAGTGTTATATTTGAGATTGTAAGCATGCTGACCTTAGGCTGTGCTACCTAAATGCTAACTGTAGCTTAGCATGGCTGTGGACTCTTAGTCTCGTTAGAGAGGAACAATCAAACTACAAAAATATCTTCCCTGTTCTGTCCTGTGCAGTTTCAGAGACAATAATTCATTCTGAATATGAAAACTGCTGACTGGTTAGAGCCCATATTCCTCCCCAATTACTTAGGAAAAAATGTGAGTAGAAAAAAAAACATAAATCAGACTGCATAGAAAACAAATGCAGAATTCTTAACTCAGAATCCGAAAGGAGTTCATTGCCTCGGTAAGTTGCACGTATGTGGAGTTTGCCTTGGTGATTGGTGCATACATACATAAACAATAACATTAATAAGGAATAAACAATAAACACAGAAACTGAAACAAATATACACAAAATAGACAAAATAGTTGTTTAGTATAAGAAAAGGGAGGCTCTCTATATGTACAGTATATTGGGGCCAAGGTGTGTATTAATAATATACCTTGATGCATGTTTATGTTTAGTATATGATTTGATTTGAAAGAACTGAATGAAGCTGACGTTAGCCTGCGTACCTGACCGTTATTCGTGGAAATACTGATAGTTGCGTCTCGTCTTTTATAATATGGAAACAATGCTGCTACTGTATGAGCCAAATATTTGGTTAAATGCCTTCAGTTTTTGTAATCTGTAATACCAATGTTTGTCGACCTTAACACCATAGCAGTGTTTCTATGTTAGAGGTTTTACGGATCTACACTTCTCGTGACCGAGTGCGTTCACTGCTGTGTCTCTTCATGAAGATGTGTGCGTTGGGTTAAAATAAGGTCTCCACGCCAGTTTCCCCTCTCCCACTGCTCCGCCGCTGTTTTCCTCCGGAGCTCCAGAGCTCACCATGGAGAGAGTAGAGTCATGAACCACTAATAAGAGGGTTCCGCTTTGCTTTCTACCCAGCCGAGGCTTGAACTAATGAACAAATCAAATGAATGGCATGTAATTATAGGCCAGTGAGAGCGGGACGGACAGAGGGTTGGCGCTAGCGGGTACAAACCTGAAATTATTTGTCTGGAAAAATCTGTGAAATGAGCAGGCGCAGTTAACGTCTGTTTTTTGTCCGCCTTTTAGAAGGCTGTTGTGGCTAAGCAGCGCAGCGCTGCAAATGCACGGGCCATGATGGAGGGAAAGTGACCACACACACACACACACACACACACACACACACACATACATATACACACACACACACACACACGTACGTCTGCTTTTTTGGTTTCAACAGCACTTCTTGGCAGCTATGTCGTTCTTTACGCAGATGAGGTGAAACTAATCCTATGCCGCAGTTGTCGGCCTGGTCGCAGGGCTGCTCTCTCTTACTTTGTGTCTTTGTGGACGTGACGTTCTGCTCACAGTAGGGCTGTCCAGATTACGCGTCGACCGATACTGTTTTTTCGGTGCCGATATCGATTATTAGCAGTTAATGAAACGGACATTTGGAACCAATTTTGCATTTACAGTAAAAATGAAAATCTTTTTGGTCAAAATTTACATTTTGGAATGTTACAAACACCAACACCATCATGACCGAAAAGAACGAGATCCAGGGTACAAGCGGCCGAAATGGGTTTCCTCAGGAGGGTGGCTGGCGTCTCCCTTAGAGATAGGGTGAGAAGCTCAGTCATCCGTGAGGAGCTCGGAGTAGAGCCGCTGCTCCTTCGCGTCGAAAGGAGCCAGTTGAGGTGGTTCGGGCATCTGGTAAGGATGCCCCCTGGGCGCCTCCCTAGGGAGGTTTTCTAGGCACGTCCAGCTGGGAGGAGGCCTCGGGGAAGACCCAGGACTAGGTGGAGGGATTATATCTCCAACCTGGCCTGGGAACGCCTCGGGATCCCCCAGTCAGAGCTGGTTAATGTGGCTCGGGAAAGGGAAGTTTGGGGTCCCCTGCTGGAGCTGCTACCCCCGCGACCCGTTACCGGATAAGCGGAAGAAGATGGATGGATGGACAAACACCAACACAAAAGTTTGTTTTTAAATGCTTTAAGCAATTATTTAATGCAACAGAAACTTTAAACACAATACACAGTCAGAAAAAAATAATGAATAAAAACAACAAAAGTTTGAACTGAAGTTTTAACATGCTAACAATTTGTTTGCAGCTGTTGCAGACTGTATTGTATACATTTGTCTCTGTTTTGGTATTTATTGCTTGTTCTTATTAAAGGTGCAGTAGGTAAGACTTATAAAACTAACGGTCTGTCATTTTTGCTGAAACTGACCCTTATGTTCCAGTAGAACTACAGGAAGCAGGACATTTAAAAATAAAATCCAGCTCCTCTGGCACCACCTACAGCCTGGAGTGAGATTTGGGTGGAGGGGCTTAGGAGACCGTTTGGGCTTTAGCAGAAAGGGGGGGAGGGACTGAGAAGTTGTCGATGTTCAAATTCTTTGGCTACAACATAGCATCATGACTTTGCGTAATCATACACGCTGCTTTCCTAAAGCCAAGTGGCTTGTTATCTGTACGTATTTTGAGCTATCCACGTGAATGTTTACGCTGCATACAGCGGATGTAAACATACATACCACGTGGCGTTGCCTTTAGTAACAGTAAAAAAAGACAAAAACACGACGGTGACCAATGTCACACTCTTAGGAAAACAAACAGTTGGGTTTAGGAAGGGAACATTGGGGAAGGCTTAGGTTGATAAACGCCACATGCGGGACGCGATCTCCCGGGTGAAAGTCCTATGTTTTACCCATCCGCCACCCCAACCAACCTCCGTCCTTTCATACTATACTCGCTACAGTGATAATACACATGTAATGTAGGTCAATGGAGGCCAAATGGCATTTATAAACACGTATAAACACACTAAAGAACGATTATGCGTCTTGATAACACGCAAAAATGGCATACGAATTGGCGTGTCATACATACGCCACTTAGTGAGATCAGTCTGTTGGCTAAGTCCTGGATCTTCACAATCCTACCTACAGCACCTTTAATATTTCATAAGTGTGTTTGTTTATATGTATGCATCCAATCACCAAGGCAAAGGCTGTGTAGTTCCACAACTGTGGCAGTAAACTGCTTTCTGATTCGGGCTGTTTACAGAGCTGTAGCGGAGCCCAAGTGATATGGGGCATTATCTGGAAATGAGATGAAGACTTTAACAAATGCTGAGTCCAATGAGCTCAGACTAATGCAGCTTTATTCACACAACAAACAAACAAACAAACTTTCATGAAAGGCAGAACAGTTGACATGCACCAAATGTATATGTCAAGGTTTCTCTCCGAGAGAGGGAGATAACCCTGTGTACACACACCTATCTGCATGTACCCATAGTGTCTCAACAAACATCAGAATAACTCCTTTATACTTTTTTGGGGGCTTCACACATACCAGTCCATCTATTTCAGTGGAACAGTTACTTTCAAACTATGCCTTTTATGGCCGATGCTTATAATAGATTGACCCATTCCCATCTATTCCTGTGGGTGAAGGTTGTCCCCAGACTAACCTTCTTGTGTAGTACACTACATACAAGATATGAAATACATTTGAAAACCTGAATGCTGAAATATCCAACCTATCACCAAATATCCAACCTATCACCAAGTTGCGCACTTTTTAATGAATTAACTCATCGGTTATCGGTAAAATGAAATGCCGATACGTGTGATGTCCTGTTGTGTTCTTTAACCCCCCCCCAATGAAGCACAAGTAGACTTTATATTTCAGTTATTGTTTTCTGTCAGATTGTTTATAGATTTCGGCGTTTCCGACCGCATTTGAAGTCAACTCAAGTTTTTTTATAAATCACATTTAAAACAACCAAAGTTGACCAAAGTGCTGTACAAATTGAAGTGCACAACACAACCACTAAAATCAAGCAAAAATTAGTTAAAAATAAATAAATAAAAAATAAAGCAATAAATGCAACAAAAAAAAATACAGTACAATATCATATCAAGATGCTACAAACCTCTAAGAGCAACCAAAGGCCTTTGAGAACAAATATGTCTTGAGATGTGTTTTAAAACTGTCCATGGAGGGGGAACATCTGAGACAAAGGCAGCTTAATTTCCAGGACAAAGAGAAAGAAAAGAGACGGAGGGACTAGGGATACACCGATCCGACTTTTTCAGTCCCGATACCGATGCCTGGGCTTTGTGTATCTGTTGATACCCGATACCGATCCCATACCGTTGTTGAATTAATAATACACTGTATACCTTATACCTTATACCTTCCTTCCACCATGTGGAAGAGGCTAAAGGCACCACACTTTCTTAACTAAACATTACTTTCCTAACTAAGACAAAATAACATAGATGTAATGTATTGATTTTTTATTTATTTGTTATATAAAAAAACAATTGTGCATTCAAATCGAAAATAGAATGTAATCAAACTTCTTAAAATAAATTTTAAATAAATAAAATGTAGCAGTAGAAACAAACTAGTGTATTGGTCAAACATACAATAGTAACCAAACAGTTACCAAACATTGTAAACATGTAAAAAAAATATCTTAAATTCTTATTTATTTGTTATAAAAAAAAAAACTATCTTTTTTTTTTTTTTTTTTAAACTGGATCGGCCCGTGGATCTGTTAATTTTTCAATCCCCGATCCAGCTATTTTGTCAATATTGGGGCCGATATCCGATCTTAATATCGGATCGGTGCACCCCTAGGAGGGACTGAGGAAAATGTCAGCTGTTCCCCAAACTCCCGGGCAGTTCAGAGCTTGTGTTTGGTGTTTTATAACTTTCTCGTGGCAGCGGTAGAGGCAGTGATGTTTCCTGTTTCCTGTGTCCTGTTTGGGACTCTGACACCGCCTCAAAACACACGGATAAGTCTAATCCACGGCCACATGACTGGTCACCAAAGGGTTGATGTCGGGTTGCGTTTCTCCAAAAGTTTACTCTGTTTCAACTTTATTACAGTATTGAAGAATCAGAATTAAAAGGTTTTATTGACACAATAAGTACACTTATGTGAGATTCGCCTTGGTGAAAGGTGCATGTATAAACACACAAACCAACATATTAACCACTAATATAAAATAAACATTAAATACAGAAAAACTCTTCCAGGTATGAATGTGATCAGATCAGACTGTGGTAGTACTGGGCAGCTTCCAGTATGAATGTGGTCAGATCAGACTGTGGTAGTACTGGGCAGCTTCCAGGTATGAATGTGATCAGATCAGACTGTGGTAGTACTGGGCAGTTTCCAGGTATGAATGTGGTCAGATCAGACTGTGGTG